>NW_026068047.1:3892378-3927364 GCF_014885135.2 Alexandromys fortis
ACTTGCCTAAAGGTGAGATGACCTTTTGGGGTTCCTGATTCATGAAAGAGTCTGCAAGACATTCTTCAGGACAAGCAGATAGTGACTGCCTTTGAAATTTCCTGCTTTGTGGAAATGTCTGCTGGAAACTATGGGCCTGTAGGCTGAAGATGGATGCCCCAACGGTACAGAGGAACTTTGGGTGACTGTCCAGGCAGCGAGATGTCTCTGTCATTTCTAGAGCTTTCGATTTCTTGTTTACTTAGGTAATAGTATATCTTTCTGGAGTCTTTGATGGAGTTAAAGAAGAGTTAGTTATAGTTTTCCTTCGTTATGATATAGATTATTGTAATTTTTACTTGATAACTGTTTTGTTATATGTAATTTTGCTATGTTAAGTTAAAGCCTTCTTTTTTTGTTTAAACAGAAAAAGGGGAAGTGATGTGGGAGTGTCATATATCAATCTGTTGATTTCATTGGCTGAGCAATAAAGAAACTGCTGGCCCTGAGAGGTTAAAAGATAGGTGGGCGGAATAAACAGGATAGGATGCTGGGCGGAAGAGGAAGTGAGGTCAGACTCTGCTCTGCTCCCGGACAGACCAGACACCATGATGGACGGAGGCTAGAATATTCCCGGTAAGCGCACCTTGGGGTGCTTACACACATCATTAGAAATGGGCTAGTCCAGGTGCGAGAATTAGCCTGTAAGGGCTAGAATTCATGGCCAAGCAGTTCTTAAATGAATACAGTTTGTGTGTTCTTATTTCGGGCATAAGCTAGCCAAGCGGCTGGGGTGTTGGGGACGCAGCCCCGCCACCGCTCCTATTTCAACAATCCAGCTATACCACTTTGGGCCATTCACCCAAAGGATGCTTCATTCTACCACAAGGACATTTACTCACATGTTCATTGCTGCTCTATTCATAATAGCCAGAAACTGGAAGCAACTTAGATATCCCTCAGTAGAAGAATGGGTTTTAAAAATGTGGTAAATTTATACAATGAAATATTTTTCAGCCATCAAAAAATGAAATCATGAAATTTACAGTTAATTGATGGAACTAGAAAAAAAAACTCATCCTTCAATAACTTAGACACAGAAAAACAATGTGGCTGATAAATCACTGGTAAGCTAGCTATAATCTGTATAACCACAGAGGTTAGGTAGGGAGAAGGGGACTCAGGGTGGGGGAGGAATCTCCTTACAAATGGGAAATAGGATAGTTATAGAATTATGGGGAAGGAAGAGACTGGAACAGGAGGATCAAACAGGAGGCGGAGGAGGCAAGAGAGGGGTAAGTAAGGAATATGAGAAGGGACAGCTAAAATCAAGGAGAATTTGAGGGGTTTTATGGAAACTAATACAGTAGAAGGTGTGTGTGTATGTGTGTGTGTGTGTGTGTGAAATTGATCTAAATGAAATCATGAAATAATAGAAATAATAACAGGGGAGAGAAAAGCCCATATGAACATCTCTTATTATCAAAAGGAGCTTCCAGTACTGTGAATAGGTTATGCCTAATTGAGCTCTTGATCAAAGGAATCCCATTAGAAGCTCCAACCAATCCAGGTGTTACCAAGGCTATTGGTTGCTCTCCAAAAACTAGCAATAAATAAATAAATGGTCCCATTACTCAAAACAGCACCTATACAACTTATTGAACGCAAAGAAGTCAAGCTAGTGACTGTCTATAGAGTCTTCATTCCCTACAGACTAGTATTCATGATACTGTAAGTTCTCTGCACACTGCCAAAGGAGAAAGGTAAACATCAATCCAGCTACAAACCCTTCAATCTGCAAAGGTGACCTGGCTGCAAGATATGCTGGAGCAATAGTAGTACAAAGCTGATGGAATTAACCAACCAATATCTGGTATGAGTTTAGGCCTTTTGTGGGATATTTGTTCATTGTGTGAAGATATATCGCTGTGATTGGTGTAATAAAAAGCTGAACAACCAATAGGTAGGCAGGAAGTATAGGTGGGATTTCCAGGGAGAGAATGAAAGAGGAGGAAGAACCGAGGTATGCAGGAGAAGTCAGGAGACATGAAATGAAATAGGAGGTGCAAGACAGAAGAGAGATAATGCCCTGTGATAGAATGCAAATTAATATAAATGGGTGAATTTAAGTTATGAGTTAGTTGGAGGCAAACTTAAGATACAGGCCAAACGTCCATAATTAATAAGACGTCTCTATGCTGTTTTTGTGAGTTTGTGGCAGAAAAAAAATCCAACTATAAAGACCCACTCCTGGAGATGGAACCCATACCCAATGAATATTGAGTGGCCAATGTTGAAATATGAAGCGGCGGGGCTGCGTCCCCAACACCCCAGCCGCTTGGCTAGCTCACGCCCGAAATAACAACACACAAACTGTATTCATTTAAAGAACTGCTTGGCCCATGAACTCTAGCCCTTACAGGCTAATTCTCGCACCTGGACTAGCCCATTTCTAATAATGTGTGTAAGCACCCCAAGGTGCGCTTACCGGGAAGATTCTAGCCTACATCCATCTTCATCGCGTGTGCCTCAGAGAGCAGAGCTATCGCGTCTACCCGGGAGAGCTGAGCATGGCGTCTGTGATCCGGAGAGCAGAGTCTTTCCGGGAGCAGAGCAGAGTCTGACCTCACTTCCTCTTCTGCCCAGAATTCTATTCTGTTTACTCCTCCCATCTATGTTCCAAGCCATGAGGCCAAGCAGCTGGTTTATTATAACTTAACCAATGAAATCAACAGATTGATATATGACACTCCCACATCAGGCCAAGAACCTGAGACTAGATCGGCCAGGGATCTAGGGATAAAGCAAATATAAACACTACTGTTCTACTAAAGGAATGTAGCAATAACATGGCTATACTCATAGATCACTGCCTTGCTCAGTCATCATCAGAGAAACTTCTTCTAGTAGAAGGAAACAATTACAGAGACCCACAGCCAGACATTATATAGAGAGAGAATAAGAGATCTTGTAACTACCTGAAAAAAAAAAAAAACAGCTCCATTCTTCTAGCTCAGTGGTTCTCAGCTTTCATAATACTGTGACCCTTTAACACAGTTTTGTTGTGGTGACCCTCAACCATACAATTATTCCATTGTTGCTTCATACCTGTAATTTATAATCATAATGCAAATATCTGATATGCAGGATATCTGATACGTGGCCCCCAAAGGTGTCATGACTCACAGGTTGAGAAACATTGGTCAAGAGTCTTTCTGTGTGGACTAAGCTACTGTGCCATCACAGGGGAAAGCAATAACATTGGTTTCTTTTAGGACTACCTGCAGGGGAAACTCTATGTGACGATGCTTCCCCAGACATGAGCAGCAGAAGAGCCACCAAGCTCACAAGCGTGACTTAACAACAGACATTCTCCCAGCTGGAATAAATAGTATAGAGAAAGAACAAGATGAAAGAGAGTTGTCAGGCTCCTGAAGGTGTATAGGGGAAAAAATCACTAATAAAACTTTTCAACCTTTAACACATCCTGCCTTTCATGGAAGAGTAAGGATGGCTCCTAGGACAAAGTAAAACCCCAGAGCCTTGAGCCAAGGAGCAGGTTCAAGTCACAGATTGCTACTATGCCTTGAAGCAAAATGAAGTTTGCCTGGATGGATTCCAAAGTTGTTCATAACCATTGACTGTTTTCCCTTCCATTTCCTCTCCTTTTAAATCATGCCTGTGACCAGTGTTGTCAAAGAATAATCCTAGGCACAATTACTTTAATTGGAAATTACCCACCATGTCAGAGCACAATCAACAGTGTGCTATTCTAATTATGCTAGGGAGTGAATCTAACCCAGGTACCCTAGGCTTTTCAACTATGAAGCAGAATTAATAACACCTTAATAATGTAGCATATCAAAGAGCCTGAGAGAACCCTTGTACCATGACGAGGTCTCATAAATGTTACTTGAAAAAAGAAAAAGCTAAGTGAATAACTCAGCAGATTTGACATTTCCATTATCATCTTTTAAGTCTATCCCCCAAATAAAACTGCAATAAAACATCTCAAATGTTTCGATGAATGTTAAACATTATCTAAATCTTTTATCTAAAATGTAAAAAGAAGAAGAAAATGGGAACTCTTAGAAGGTTAAGGGCACCTGGTTCCAGAGTCGATTCTGTGCTGCCTGCTCTCTATTAAGCATCACCTGTAAAACTGCAGACAAGAAAGAAGAAAAGAGGAATACTGTGAGATTGAAAGAAAACCAATAAATCTATGTGTGGGTTTTGTCTCTATTTTTCTTTTGCATCTCATAGTAGCTGCCTTGCAAGATAACTTGCACGTGGCATAATTTACTTATTTAAATTATGCACTTTAATAGTTTTGGGTATCTTTACAGACGCAACAGTCATTGCCAAAATTCAATTTTCCAATACTTTCATCATTGTAAATGGAACTACTCTCATCAACAATGGTAATTCGCCAATTCTCCTGTGCCCTCCAAAGACCTCTCTCTGTCTCTTTGTATCTCTCTGCTCTGCACATGTTATATCAATAAAATTTTATAATTTTGTGAGTTACTATTTTCCTTAATTTTAAGATTACCCAGTCAAAGTTCTTTTCTGCCATTGAAACTGATGCCAAGAAGTTCAGGTAAGAATGGAAGAAAAGAAAACTTATACACTGTAGTGGGAATGTGAACTGCTACAGTCACTTGGTAAACAGTATAGAGGTGTCTGAAGAAGACTAAAAATAGAACCACAGTGTGATGTAGTTATCTGATAGATGGACTCTCAGTCAACATATTCCAGAGAAGCTTACACATTCATCACTCAGAGTAAATATTGAGCCATAAAGAAAAATAAAATTGTGACATTTTCAGGAAAATAGATGGAAACGGAAATTATTATACTATGTGAAAGAAGCCAGATTTGGAAAGGAAAACACCACATGTTTTCTCTCATCTGTAGAACATAAGTGTGTGAGTGTTTGAGTGAATGTGTGTGTGTGTGTGTATGTGTGCGTGTGTGTGTGTGTATGATGAAATGGACCATATGAGGAGAGGAAGAGATAATAAAGAAAGAAGAACAGGGCAGGGGAAAGACATGGTAATAAAATTGAATGTAACAGAGAAGCAGGGTGTCTGAGTTAGGGTTTCTACTGCTCTGGGGAGACACCATAACCATAGCAGCTCTTTAAAGGAAAGCATTGCATTGGCGTGGCTCACTTACAGTTCAGAGCTTCAGTCCATTAACATCATGGTGCGACACGGTGATGTGCAGGCAGACATGGTGCTAGAAGAGCAGCTGAAAGTCTTACAACATGCAGGCAACAGGAAGTAGTCTGTCTCACTGGGCATGAATTGAGCATATATGAGCCCTCAGAGCCCACCTCCATAGTCACCCACTTCCTCCAACAAGACCACACCTACTCCAACAAAACCAGACTTTCCAATAGTGTCACTCCCTTTGGGGGACATTTTCTCTTAAACCACCACAAAGGGACTATCTGGGTCTAAAAAAAAGACCAGAAAAAGGATGGGTGGAGGGAGAGTAGAGGAGGGGGTAAATAAGAACAAAGTAGAGACATACATATGAAAGTGCAATAATAAAGTCCATTGCTTTGTATACTAACTTTAAAAATCAATAACAAAAAAGAAATCCATGTCAAGGCTCTATGAGTGCAAGGACAAAATCATAACACTGTAGACATTTTTCCAAAGAAGATACACAAATGGCCATTATGCAGCATGAATTATTCTCCATCATTAGGAACCAGGGGAATGCAAATCAAGGCAGCAGTAAGAGAACATTTCATTACCCACTAGAATGCCCATCATGAGAAAAAGAATAAAAAAAAATGTTTCCTATAAAACCAAGCAAGTCTACCACTGTTTTGAAAAATATGTTTTAATTTAATGAAAGCCCTTGGCTCAGGAATTTATGCTTACATTATTTCCTATGTTCTAGGGTTTCAAAATGTTCTCCATTTATCGAACTTCTTTGAATGTGAAAATAATCATATGAATAAATTACATATTTGCCACTTTGGCTCTTCAAAAACAGAAGTCTTGAGTGTAATATCTGCACAAAATTGCCTGTGGCTAAACCCCTCCTCTGCTACTTCTAATGGGTAACCTCAAGCAATTTGGTACACTGATGGCATGCTAGAATCTTTCTCCCCATCTGGGATATAACATTCAAATATTTCAGGACTTTGATCTTAGTATCACCCAATGCTTTCACATATTCTTATACCTTTCATCTACACTACACTTTTACTACAGTATCTTTCATGTGTGTTTACACTCGGGTACAGTAATGACGAACATTTGTTTCAAGGCTTCAAGCAGGTAGACCCAGAAGTCTGGGAAAAGAAATCCATGTGTTTTTGACCTATCATCAGTAGTCTGTTGTAGATAGCTCACAGATGGTAACAATGGTAATGGCGCTGACAGAAACTGACTTCATTTCACAGCTTTAGGTTTTCAAAAACTATGTGTCATCAATAATTTGATTGGTTGGCTGATATTTAACATGATTCTAAAAAGATATAGGTAAGAAAATGCACATCTCTTTTAGGGTTAAAACTGATACCTTGGTAAATTGATCTAAAAAAATTTAGCAATGTCAATCTAATATCATCAAAGACAAATTTTGGATATTAGTCTTTATCTTATTCTTAACTATCTTTGTAGTTTAAAAAGTTATAATCACAAGACAAATGCATCTTGCCTAGCAATATTACCCTAAATGGTCTCCTCACTAGAGGTGAGTAAATTCACAACACAGGCTAAAGTGTGACACTCTCTTTGAACAACTATCTTTCTTGACTACCTTTATTGTCACGTGATAATGCAAATCCAAAGCCAGTGTGTCCATCTGTTGACATAAATATTTATGTCTACTCTCCAAGAACTTTTCAGAATGCCTGACCTTGGACTTAATGACGTACAGTCCCTTTCATACCAAGCTTAAAAAAGTCAACGTGCATACAACGTTGCCTGAACAATGCTAAGAATCAGTTCCACAGCCCAGTAGTGTAGTGTACACCTTTAACCACAGCACTCAGGAGGAAGAGGCAGGCAGATTTCTGATTTCAAGGCTAACCTGGTCTACATAGTGAGTTCCAGAACAGCCAGGATTACTCAGAGAAATCCTGTCTCAAAATTAATTAATTAATTAATTGTGAAATAAAAATAAATGAAAAGAAACCGTTCCAAAAACACTCTGAAACCTGACCTAAGATTATGATACAACAATGGATGTCCTACTTATCTTTAATTGTCAGCTAGATACAGCCTGTAGACATCTGGGAGGAAAGTCTAGATCAGATGAGTCTGTGGATATCTCTATGCTTGATGGTCTTGGTTGTTCGTAGAGAAAGGAGTGCCCAGTCCTCCCTAAGCAGCACCATCCCTCAGCAGGTGGTCCGTAAAGCTGTAAAGTCAGGCCATTCAGAAGACTTTCCTACAGGTGCTTTTTAAGCCCCATGGTTTCCAGCTTTCTCTTATCAGCAGATACAAAAGTTCTGCCTTTAGGTGAGACTGGACTTTTTACACTATTATCAGCTGCAGCTACGTTGCATCTACTTCCAACTAGAGATGGCCCAATGCAAGGACCATGAGTTCCCAGAAGTTGGACTGCCTTATGTCTAATGTCTTTCTGATTTACTGTGTTTGTATTTCTGCTTGGGCATGAAGAAGCTCCACAGTAACCATAGATATTCTGAGGAAACTCTCGGGGAGAAAGGAAAAGAGAATGAGGAAAGGAGAGATCAGGAAGGGAGGAATGAATGGAAGGAAAGAAAAGGAAAGAGAGATCAGGAGACAGTATTTTAGGTTGCTGGTTTTACACAGTCTGTATGCAGGTTAGCAGTTAATCAACAGCTGTCATCTGAATAACTGGCTTTTATAGAATGTTCCCTATATTAATTAGTAAGGATTTTCTAACCAATCATACAAAATAATTGATAGTAAATAGTTGCCTTTCTTCTGAAATTTTGATACATGTGGTTGGTCACATCTGCAGAGAATGCTTACATCACTCCACCCAAGAAAAATTCTGAACTTTGATTCCCAGGCCAATCAATAACACACATGGCTCAGCTTTTCATTGTTAAAGTAAAGAGCATTATTTAGCGGCATTTTCTATTCCTCAGCTTATTAGTATTGTAACAAAATACGTGAGTTGATCAGCTTATTAAGAGGAAAGGTTTATCCTGTTTTGCAGAATTTAGGCCATGATTGAGCAGACCCATTATTTGGGGACCTGTCATGTCAGAGAGTACTCAAGAAGTAAAAGAGAACCAGGGTAAGGGACCTAGTGGACACTTAAAATATCCACTAGAACTGGGTGGTGGTGGCTCACAACTTTAATGCCAGTACTCAGGAAACAGAGGCTAGCAGATCTCTGTGAATTTGAGGCTAGCCTGGTTCTACAATGGCAGAAATCTTCCAACTCACTGAGCTCTCAGAGGATAGAGCTTGTTTAGCTATGAAGTTCTTCCATCTGTGGCTTTTATGGACATAGTTAATCATGTGGCTGGGTAAAACCATAAAAGCCTTAGCCACACTCCAAACCCTGATGTATACAAAATCCTTTGTAAAATGGCTAATAACCAGCTGTGTGGTAAGGGAGTGGACCTGCATCTTTAGGTTAAGTCCTTACAACCTACATAAGCAATGGTTTTTAAAAATAATAAGAATAGAGGATAACTGCTTTTAAAGGATGAAAACGTATTTAATTAGAAAATCAGTCTATTATTTTTTTCATGACCTTATGCTTTATTGGATTAGAATAACAACTCCAATCACTAACTACAACTGCAGTAAGCATCCTAGATATTGGCAGGTGTTTCGTAAGCTTTGAAATTGGAATATTCCATTCTGCAAGGAATTCCACTCAATAGGAAGGCAAACAACTTCAAAGAGCTTCAGGTAGTCATTGAAAATGACCAGATTCCCTAGGCATCTCCCTCTAAGAGCCAGCCACCAAGCTGCCGAGAGTCCCTCTCAGACAAGTCAAGCTGCAACGAAGATTCTGAAACCAGACCAGCTGCCTGGAAGAAGCAGGAACCATCAAGTTGCCTGGAAAAAGTTTAGAAGAGCTGAGTCACCAGGAAAGGACACTCACCACCCTATTGCGATGCACACAGGCTGTGTGTAGTGTGCTCCAGGTTCCCAGGTTTGTGAGCTGTCATCCATACTGCAGTGGACTTTGGTAGTACAGCTGTCTTAGAGTCATTTCTTCTCCTATAGGTGACACCTCTCCCATATTCTTGTAAGGAATCAGAATAAAGCTCATTGGTTCATTTGTTGGGTTTTGGTGGTATCAGTACTTTGGACTGTTGGGTGCTCCCTATCTGGGGTGAGTAGACATGTGTGCTACGTCTCCCCAGAAAAATTCTTGTCACGCAACAGGGAAAGTTCACAAAAATAAAGGTTTTGTGACTGGCACAGATATGTTAGACCAATGCTAATTTCTTCCTGAAAGCAATCATTTAAAATATTTCCAATCAATTGACAGATTATACAAGCACTTATGAATATATTAACATCTGCTAATGAATTTCTCATCAAACCTATAAAAGATATATTATAAAACCGTTTGCAATCCTATCCACAAGGCTGACCCGAGTATAAAATGACACCGTAAAATTATTCTATCCATTCACAGGGGAAGCAAATCACATTGATTGTAGTCAGAGCCAGCTGTGATTTAATTAATAGGGTTTCTGTGTGATTATTTTGGTTCTAAGCTAGCCGGGTGGCCTGGAACCAACAAGCAACCTCCTTCCAAAACATAATCTCTATTCAGCCATAGAAATTAGTTGTCAGGAAAGTTCAATATGTCATCCCCTGGTCATCAGTCCCTTCAGGAATTCTAAGCTCAGTCATTTCCAGGTTGGTATTTCCCTTCCCCTCATAGTCCTGGGAGTGGGTAAAGGTGCCTAGTGTTAAGCTGGGGGTTGGCCTCAGACACTCATCCTGCCACCAGGCACCACAGAGATGCCCAGTGGGTGCACTTGTTCCATAGCCATTCAGTCATAGCCCCTTCATCCCCATGTCCCTTCCTCACAGCTGAGAAAACCAAAGGACCCGTGAATTCTAACTAAATCCTATTACATTCTGAAAGCCAAGTATCCTAGGATCTCCGTTCTACTCTGGCCACACAATGCAATCAGGCACAGTGTTCATTATGTTGTCCCAGGCTTCCAGAAAGAGGCACAGACCATCCTGCAGGCTGTCAGTATTCTTCAGAGTGTCTCTTCATATGGTGGGAGTGGAGTGGGAAGGGGGTGGATTTGTGTTTCTGAGACTCAGGGCTCATGGGACCTTCTGAGCCTTAACTTGATTAAACTCTGTCCCCTCTGCCACTCAGTGTTTCCAAGCGATTGATCAGATGTAACTTATCACAAGAGTTCCTTACCTGAGGGTATCTGTGAGTGATGTATTCAATAAAGAGTTCCGGCAAACGGGATAGGCAGTCGGTCACTATCTACTATATCACCTCCGTAATTGCCTTCATATTTTTCTGAAAATCTCACCTCTCAGTAACTTCCAGCATATTTTATGTTCTTTGATGTTAAAAACCTTATCTTTCCTTTATTTTAGCACAATGCACTTTACACCCAGTGTTTCTTTAATACGTGAATCTGAGGAACAGCTTTCCATGAAAACAGTTCTTCCCAATTATTTTTTGTTTTGCTGTATTCCCATCCTGAACAAAAAGATAGAGGAAACTTCAATGGTGTCACTACTATATCCAGCTATGTTAGTTAGGGGTCAGATTAGATCCAAAAATAGCCAAGTCCCTCAGGTAAACACTGCAATTGGTGATAGTGTGTTTTCAATGGTTTAGCCCTGCTATGAGAATTAATGTGGAGTATTTCCAAAAGTTCATAGATGTTTCCAAAAGAAAGGAAATATAAGCAGTGGAGATTCCACTGGGATCCTAAAAATAGGAGGCACTGTATGCTTTTATGTTTTCTTTTCTTTTACTGCAGTAAAAGGTGTTTGCCATGTTCCCCACACAGCCAGAAATTATAGGCATCGTGAATCAGAATCCGCTGAGTGCCAAATGAGGAACTCATACCCACTTTCCTATTCTTATATGGCCTTAGCAACTACAATTCTTTCATTAGCTGTTTAATTATCCTGGGAACATTCTGAGTCAATATTGTTATTTCCTATTTTCACCTGCCAGGGTGAAAAATCTTTCTATTTTCTGAAAATATGACTAAATTTGATGCAGGAGGCATGACAAGATGTACAAGATGCTGCCCAGGCCAAACAAACGGGAAACACAGACAATAATATATGATTCTCAAGAGAAGATGTGAAACACAAAAGGTCTTCCCAGCAGGTTAAAACTAAAGCATTTCCATTCCCTCTAATAAGAAGAAGGAATGTGTTTAGAGAATATGCCTTGATGAAAGATTTTTAAGTCACTGTGTAGAAGCAACCACCTTTTGAGAGCATTTACTGAAAGTAAGCTATACTTCAATGAACCCTTTTGAGTTTCATTGAATAAATTTCTAAAATTTTACTATTTGTTTTTTTCTCTTTTACAACTTACAACCCAATTAGACTTGGGAAAGATTATTAATCCATCAAACACATCCTCTCAACTTTTATCAATTCTGTGATAGATGGTGGCCTTTTGATCACAAATAAAATATAGCTAATGTAACAAATACATGAAGTGTATCATTTTCATAATCCTTTAGAAATTTCTTTTATTCCTATTTTAAACAAATAAATTTCAAAAATGCCTGTAAGGGATGTCTGGTGTTTTTCTTGTTTTTTGGATAGCTGATTACAGAATTAACCACTAAGTACCTTTGTTAGGGACCAGAAACCCCAATTATATATTGAATCTAACATGAATAAGTACATTCTCCTCTTAATGTTTCTAAAAATACCTAGGCTGGGTTTTGATTGATCTCCCAGGAGAGAACTGGAAACAGCTGTATCAGAGGAGATATAGGGTTGGGAAGAACAATAGAGGAAGAATTCTCCTGGGATAGACAAACTCCAAACACATTGGCAGCAAATGGAAAGGTATAACCATATCTTTCTGATTACTCAGCAAACAACTTAAAATCATTGTTACAAACAAGAGCATAGACACTAAGGGTCTCTAATACTCCTGAGTAGATGCTCTTCAATTGATTGTTTTATTTATAATTTCTTTTATAATTATATTATTATATTATGTAGATATTCTATTATGTAGAATGATCTACATTCATCATAAGTTATGTTTGTACTACATGTATTTGCGTTTCTCTTGTACCTTATCTTTTTGTATGTATGACATATGATATATACATGCGTGTATATATGTCTGTATGTTCATTCCTGTTGCACATGTATGGCCACTTGCAGGTGTGTGTTTGGCCTTGAGCAGCCAGAGGTTGACATCTGTCTTCCTGTTTCACTCCTCACCTTGGTTTTTGAAGCAGAGTCTCTCACTGAATTTGGAGCTCACTGATTTGCTTAGGTTAGCTAGCCAGTGATCTCCAGGGCTATGCCTTTTTTTTTCTCTCCACCCCCTTCTTAGCACTGGGAAGATGATAGATACATGCTTCTGCAACCAGCTTTTACGTGGAGTTTGTGAATCTGTCTCTGACCCTCATGCCTGTGTAGCGAGTTCTTTACCTACAGGCCAGTCCCTCAGCCACAAAGTTTATTTATTTTCTCAAGTAGCTATTTATTATCTGAAATAACTTCTCACTATAGTGGGAGCACTAGAAATGACTCAAACAATGCAGCATTTTATGCAGTTCTTTTCTAATGACTTCGCAGTGACAGGAAAAGGTATTCATAAAGTTTTTTTTCTCTTAAGGAAAGTATCTCCACTCTCACAATAACAATCATTGCAAGGTAGTAATATAAGGTTCACGTGCACTCTAAGACATCTGATGTCATTGTAAGTGTTCTGCTTGTATTTTCTTCTTTATCCCAACAGAAGTCCTTCAAACTGATTGGTTTGCTATCCCCAGAGAGCACAGAAAGGTAAGCTTTAGCTAGTGGGTAGCAAACCCAGCCTTTGCTTCCAAACTGATCATGGAGTACTTTCACCTACCACCATAACACAGTTCAGCATATGACTTGATCTACAGCTACTGTTACATCAATTTTCAGATGAGAAAATGGGGGTCGGGAAGGCTAAATCACTTCTAGCTTCACCGTTGCCCTCTTCCAACATGTGACAGACACATGAGTCTAGTGTAAACATTCTAGTTCCAAAGTCTATTATCATTGGTGCTTCTGAGCTTCTAAAGCCACTACAGGCTCTAAGTACAGCACTGCTGGTCAACACATGACTTGCCATGGCCATCTAACACAGGTGAAGTAGAAGGGGACAAGCCATAGTACCAGTTTATCCATACTAGTCTATTAAAGTGGCTCAGCCCACTATAAAGCCAGTATTTCCACAACACCAATCATAGGATAACTGTGCCAAGCAAAACCTCCCATTTGACCCAAAGTTCTCCTGTGCACACTAAAGATAGCCTTTATTTCACTGATCTTTACCAACCCTCATGGCAGGTCTTTTGTCCCCAAGAATGGCCACAAATTCAACCTAGGGACCCAAGACTGTATTCAAAACAGGAACTATGCACAGGCCTGAGTCAGGAATCTTGTCCCCACAGAGTACTTTGATCCTGAGAAAGGGAACTCTCTGGCACAGAGGAGGAGAGTGGTGGCTTACAGATGAGAAGGCCTTTGTTGCTGGGGTCTCTTCCCTGTAGATGAGCTTTCTAAATTGCAGAGTGGCTGGTTCCTGCTGTGCTTCTGGGAGTCCAGCCACCGCATCTAGACAAACCAGGAGGAGAATTTTGAACTCAAACACAAAAGCACAGCTGCAAGCCAAGGAGTCCACAGTGCAGGCCTGCTGGGAGTCTCAGCCAGTTCAGACTCCATATGTGCCCCCTGCTTAACCATCTGGATCTTTGGACCAGGCCAAGGAAAACAGGGCAAACAAATGGCGCTAGGCATTGTGGTCCCTGCCTCGAGACGGACTCTGCCTTCACCTTGCAGTGATTTTCTGCAAATCACCTGTTATTACAAGTATTCTCTATAAGGTGCAATGCCCACTTTGTACAAGTTTTAAAATTGGTGAGAGAAAAATGTTCCAAACTTGCAACTGATTAATAGGCTCGTCGCCTCTGTATCCTTCAGTTTAGCAGTGTGACTCTGCAGGCAAAACTTGAGACTCGGTGAAATCATGAACAAATGTTGCTTGACCACATGTGACTCTAAACCCAAAACACCCGGTTTCTATGACTACCAGATAAAGCTATACTTTATTAAATTGTTTCTTAAAGTGAGATTTTTGGGGTCACTCCTTTAAGCAAAATTCAAAACAGTCAGTCTTGGTACCGTGAGAAGTTACATAATGTCTGAATGTTCACTCTCTACGTCTTAACTGTGTTTTATGTGACACTTACTTTAACTTTAAATTATTTGTTCAAGCTAACACATTCTTTGGATAATACTTGCCTTGGCTTTTTGTGACTTAATTTTCATTCTTTGAAAATTTCATACATGCTGGTATTGATCATACCTCAGTGAAAAATATATTAATGTGTGTATATATATGATATTGCATATAGTGCACATATATAGAGCATATATATCACCTATTACATATAGTACAGATATATAATAGTATATATAACTATACAAACTTACACACACACAAAAGTTTTGCCTACTGATCCACCCATTCTCATTTATATGCAATCTTTCAGGAAGAGCTGCTGCTCAATTTTGATAATGCAAGGCAGTGAATAGTTCTATTTTCAGTTCATAGTCATTTGTCTTTTGAATTCATACAAATAAAGTGATAATGCTTTTTTGTTTTTCTGAATATCACACACAAAAAAAAGAAATGCTCACTTGTGAAGCATTTTCTTATTTAATAATTGGTAAAGGAGAACCCAATCCACTGTAGATAGTACCATCTGGGTAGGGCAGATAAGGAAGATGGCTGACACAAAAAAGCTAGGTAACAAGGAGGACCCTAAGGCAGATGTAATGGATCTCTCTGGGAAGAGGAAATTGATGAGATGTCCTGGGTAGGCTGGGGGTATGGAGGTGGCAGGTAGAAGGATAGGAACATGAGGGATCAGAATGGTCAAGTTGGGCGGGATGGAGGGTGGGAATAATGAAAGAGATACCTTGATAGAGAGGGTCATTATAGAGTTAGGGAGAAACCTGGTGCCAGGGAAACTCCCAGGAACCCACAAGAATGATCCCAGCTGAGACTCTTAGCGATAGTGAAGAGATACCCGAACTGGCCTTCCCCTGCAATCAAATTGATGACTATCCTAATTGTCATCATAGAGCCTTCATCCACTACATGATGGAAAGCATATTCAGAGATCTACAACCAAGCACAAGGCAAGCTCCAGGAGTCCAGTTGAAGAGAGGGAGGAGGGATTATATGAGCAAGAGGGTTCAAGATCATGATGGTAAAACTTTCAAAGACAGCTGACCTGAGCTTGTGGTAGCTCAGGACAGACAGCTGTGGAGCCTATATGGGACCAACCTAGGCCTTCTGCATGTGGGTGACTGTTATATACCTTGGTCTTTTGTATGGCCCCTAGCAGTAGAACCAGGACTTGTCTCTGATGAATGAGCTATCTCTTTGGAACCTATTCCTTATGGTGGGAAGCCTTGTTCGGCCTTGATATAGGGAGAGGAGCTTGATTCTGCCTCAACCTGATATGCCATGCTTTGTTGATTCCCAAGGGAGACCCTACCCCTTCTGAATGGAGGAGTGGATGGTGGGGGGAGTGTAGAAGGGAGGTAGGGGGAGGGAACAGAATGAGAAAAGAGGAAGGTGGGAAAACTGTGGTTGATATATTTTTAAAAAAATGGTATCTGAACAAGCCAGGAGAAGCAAGCCAGTAAGCAGCCTTCCCTGGTCTATGTTTCAGTTCCTGCCTGCAGGCTTCTACTTTGAGTTCTTTCCCTGACACTCCTCTTAGTGATGAACTGTTATCAGGAAATGGGAGATGAAATAAACCTTTTCCTCCCCAAGCTGTTTATTACCGCAGTGTTTATTTCAGCAAAACAAAGCAAAGAAGGGGAGCACACATACTATGCAACTTCGTATGGAACTTTGAAACCCAGGTTTCCCATATTGGTCTAAGCCCACTCATCAAACTACATAATCTATCCAATAATGATAGTGATCTCTTAATTTTAGTCAAGTAAAGTAGAAAAAAATCTCATCATTTAGGGCAATGCGTGTGATTTTTAAATATATGTAATATATACAAGTTAAAACAAAGAACAATCCATAAAAACCTGTGTTTACCTTCCATTGTGTTGGGCTGGATGAGAGATGCTAAAATAATAAAAGCTGACATAAGCCTTTGTCTGAAAAGGAAAATCATCCACAGATAAGGAAATGGGAGAAAAAGCTAAATTACTTCCAGTCTTTATATGGAGGACTTGTTTCCATATAGGTAGATATGAAAGAGAAAGGCATCAAGCCAGGAGCATGCTGACTGTTTTGAAGTTTGACTATACCCCCAACCCCAAGGTTTATGCACTTGAAACTTAATCTCAAATGCAACCTTTAAAAAGTGGTTGGGTAATCAGGGATCTGTCCTTATGAATGGATGAATACTGCTCTCTAAGAGCAGGTTCTTCTTGATGGAAGTAGGTTTAGACCTCCATCTCTCTCTTGTCTTCTCACTTTCTGCCTTGTGATAATACAAAACAGTCCTTAGCATATCTTCACAACTGTAATAAACGCCTGTTCCTTGGAAATCAGTCATTCTCCTATAGCTTTCTGAAGTAGCACAAGTAGACTAAACTAAAACCCTGTATTGGATCTGAGAAGCGGAAGTAGCTCTGTCAGTAAACATCTAACACAGAGAAGAGTTTGGGAGAAGGGGGCTTGAAAAGCCTAGATTACCATAAATGCAGTCTTAGGAAGGTTTCTGTTGAGAGCTCAAGAGGAGAAAAGAAATAAAGGCAAATTATATGAATTATTTTTCTGCTACAGTGATGAAAACACATGAGGTTTGAGACTACCAACAATGTCAGCCTATAAAATGTTGCATCATGAGAGTTACAACGTGGGCTAACATCACCAATGTCATGGAAATGGGGCTATTGGAGGTCACGGGTGAGTACCAGGGATGCAGGATCTGGAGTCATTGGATATTAAAGTGCAGCTGTAAGACTTTGCTTCGTTTTCATTGTTGGACTTTGAACTTAGTTAAGACGAGTAATCCCTCTTTTCTTATGTTTTGTGGATAACTAACATCTCTCTTATGATCCAGGTTTATTTCCCCATCCTCTGTGGTCCTTTCTCTGCCTTCTGTAGCTTCCTGGCCATAAGTTTCTGAACATTGAGGACCAATTAGCTACCTCTTACTCACTTCAATCACAGTATTTTTGAGTCTCTTCTCCCTGTGTCACCTAACTGAACTGACTTATTCTAGGCCCATTGCCAAGCATGTCCTGTGAGCCCTTCATACACAGCTGGGAAACACAATGACAGGAATTTGACATGTGGGAAGGACAGCTGGGAAGGAGGAGACAAGCAACAAGGAGAGTCAGAAGAGACTGGAAATAGTTCTGAGTGGGGCCCGGACCACAGACATCATGTTCCTTAATGAAACCTAGAAAAATATGTCTCAATGCAGAAACAAATTACTTTTATAGTACGCTTTGTATTAAAATACTCGTTTCACAATTAAATATAATGCATAAAGTCCCAATTCAAATTTTCTAAACTTGCCATTTTAACCTAGGGCCATTTTTAGCAAATCTCTTCTAAGACGGCTCTACTTAAATCATTAGTCTCTTTTGGTTCCAGATGTTTTGTTTCCTTTAAATAATTGCAGAGATGCCAGATCAAATTAGCCCTTCCCTCTGGAGAGTGGGAAGCCTCAGTGAGGAAAGACAAATGTTCATGACAAATTGGTTAATACAGAAATGTCTCGGGGGAACAGTGACTCTCAGTGTCTGCCATCGCCTTTGGCAACCTGAATTTTTCCTTCAATTACCGAGAAGTATTTCTGGATTAACCACAACCATCATACTGAGAAAATCCATTCCCTGGTTAATTGAAAACAACAACAACAACAAATAAACAAACATGGAATTTGCTGAAAGAAACTGGTGTAGGTCTGTCATTGTGTGTCAGGATTTTGCTTCAACCTGGTGAGTGTATTTTCTTGTCAGTAAGCTAATCTAATAAGAAAAAAACCTTCGTGTTTGAAAGTTCACATAAGCTAATGGAACTGGGAACTTAAAATGGAGCATGAAAAATGCCTAATATGGTGTCCTACCTTGATTTTCCAAAAGTTGGTTATGAATAAATGGGGGACAAAAGAGTTAGGCTGCATATGCACATAATACCTTCCATAGTGTGAGTTAGGTAAGCACTTACTGTTGTGACTTACATGAAACCTGCAGATAGGAGTGACTTCACAGTCTCTGGCATCAGGACCAGCCTTTAGTCAAAGCGCCCCCTGATTTCAACAGGCAACTAGTGCTAAGAAACTGTGCCATAAAATCAAGTGCCAGTAAAACAAACTTCCTGACATAAACCCCTGGAAAGCCAACCTATCCTCACTTGTCAGGTACCATGCCTGTCAAAAGGAAAAACAAGAGCCAGACAATTTCAACTCCTCAGGAACTATCAATCAGTTAAATCAAACAGTCATCAACAAATCAATTCAAAATCAGCCTGCAATGGTTAAAAAAAAAAAAGGTATGTCTACTTAGATACAGCAAGGAAAGGCACCAAAGTCAGAGGAAGTTGACCTGATTCGATAGGATGAATGAGATTGTATCAGGTGAAAAGACAGGAAAGTGGTAGTGGACAGAAAGACAGAGAGATGCATTCAAAATCCATGTGCAGGGAAGAGAATATAAAGCACTTGCAGGTTACAGAGCATTGAAAGAGTTTAAACCATCTGAAACTGGAACCCAGCAGATCGGATGGACACTTGAAAACCAAACCAGGAAACGCTGGTGCTTCCCTGAAGATAAAATGATACACTTTTGGAAAGAGTAACTTTGCATCTGCAACTTTAATTCCTTCTGTTCTTCACAGAGAGGACCCAGATGCTCACAAGAGCATGTTAAGGGTAAGGCCAGATCCTCTGCAGAGCCTTGATCCAGTTTTCCCGAGAAAGGGAAGATGGTTTAGAGAGGAAATCCATAATCATAAGCTAAACTAAGCCATGAAATTTGTAGTAGGGTCCCTCCCAAATTTCTTTCCACGAAAGAAAATAAAGGAAATACTTTATTCTTTAATGGAGCACTCTATATTAGATCCACACATGATTTTATATAAAATTGTGCTAGAAAAAAAAAACCTTAAAAGGGAGAGTTCATACTTCACAGATAAAAGAAAATTACTCTGAAAATTATGTTAAGAGAGTGATAGCTCAAAATCGTACGCTTCTTAGCATAATCTTTTCTAAACCATTTTCTTTACAAATTACTGCTGCGTGTAAGAACTGCAAATTTAAAGACCTTGAATGTTGAAAGTATGCTACACGATATTGCAAGGGCTTGCCGATGGTTAGTGCGGGAGAACCACATCAGGCCCGTGTTAAAGCTATGTTTTACAAATGTGGACGCTTAAGGATTAATTCTTCTAAGTGTCAAAAACTATTAGGAATCTTGTATTTTGCTCTACCAAAAAGATAATGTGTTAGCTTGTAACAGTTTCATGAATATTTGCTAAAAACATTGAGACCACACCCCCGAGGTGAGAAATAACGCAAGCCCTTTCTTATGCTCAGAAACAGCAGCTGCAGAATATCAGCGTTTTCTCTTGACATCTTGCATAACCCAGTTCCTATAGACTCTATAGGGCAAAGCAGCACAAAGAGAGGCATGGCAGACAATTGGGGGATTGTACAGCAGCAGGAGCTGTATGTGTTACAACCATTTTCACAGTTGATGCCATGGGAATTGTTTTTATGGATAAGAAACATGCCAGCCCCTTGCTTTGAAACAGAATACTATTTATATCTTCAAAGAGGTTAGTTATTATGCAAATGTATTCTTTTGTTTGAGTTTGGAATATTTAAAATTTTTATCTATTATTATTGTATGTACAATCATAACATATTTGGGGGACCCATACCTTGAAGCATACATGGAGGTCAGAAGACAATTTTGCAGCGTTAGTCTTTCCCTTTATGTGGGTTCTGGAAATAGAACTCGGGATTCCAGGTTTACACACTGATCCATTTCATCAGCTCGTGCATGTGTGTATAAATGTGTGTGTGTGTGTGTGTGGTGTATATGCATGCATGCGTGTGCATGAATTCAGGTGTGCCCATGCCACAACACACAAGTAGAGGTCAGGGAATAACCTCAATTATGAGTCCTTATTTTCTGCCCTGTTGGAGTTACAGTCTCCCCCCCCCCCCCCCCCCCCCCCCCCCCCNCCCCCCGTCTGCTGCTCTGGATGCTGGGGTAGCTGTTCCAATGGCTTCCAAGGGATTCTTCTCTCTTCACTTTTCATCTGATGTTGTGAGCACTGGATTCAAAAGCACAGGACTGCTCCTAGCTGGACTTGGGTTCTGGAGACTCAAACTCAGGTCCTCATGGTTTCCTTGTAAGAATTAACCCACTAAACCATCTCCCAATTCCCTTTCCAAACATCCTTGAAACAAAATCTAAACAAAGATAGTCAGGGCACTAAGAGATGATTCTTCCAGGTAAATTCTAGTGTAATGATAAGTTGCCCAAATTCACATAATTTGTTAGTGACAGAACCAAGATTAGAACCTAAGTCTATCTGGTTGGCGTGGCTAAGCTCCATCTACACTGTAAGAACATATGTCTATCTGATTGGCATGGCTAAACTCCATCTACATTTAAGGGCATACGTCTATCTAGTTAGCATGGCTATGTTCTCACTACACAGTAAGGATACATAGCAAAGGGCCTTTAGATGTGTGGGAAAATTTAGGTCTTCTAGTCATCTTTATAAATGAGGAGCCAAGAAGATATGCGCACACACTTAACTGTAGAGATATTTGTTAAGATCTTTCTCCTCTCCAAAGCTGGGATATGGAGAACATTCTCTCCCTCTGAAACATTACTCTTCAAACTGTGGAGAACGTTTTAAAGACGTTAATTGTGAGAGTCGCAGGAAAAATACCTAGGCTATCTTTGGATGCGACTTCCAAGGCCTTGAATCTTAATTCTAGCTTGAGTTAAACACTTGATGAAAGAAATTTAAACACTTTATGTGCTATAACAGAATGTTATGGCGCAGAATTTTTCCACAGTCTGCTTTTCACCCCATTCAGAAAATATTTCAAAAACGAGGGATGATCGTGGCTTATGTTTTCTTTAAAGCCAAGACTTGGATTTCACAGTTCGCTACTCAGAGGGGAGAGATGGCGTTGTTTGAAATGCAAAAGACTGCTCTTGTGCAAGCTCCTTCTGCCACACCAGGCTTGTCAGGGTGGACCAGGGCTAGGCATGCAGAGCCTCATCCTTGCATTCCTATGCGTTTCCTTCTTATCCAAACCGCTGCCCAGAATCTCACTGCGGAGGAGACTGTGTTGCTGCCGTTTAGGGTCAAGACTAGGGTAAACACCCACTCTAACACCAATTTCTATTGCTTGGGGACCAGGCTGTTAGTACTCACAGTCCTTTACCTTTTCAGTACAAGCGCTTAACTCCTTCATCACTAAGGTGGCCACAGATGAAGGCAAATCATGTTTTCTGACCTCTTGGGAGAAGAGGGCTCTCTTGCAAAGGGGAAATGGTTTTGATCTGATCTTAACTGGATAAGCCTTAGCAGGACTGCTCCTCTCACAGCTTGAGGATCAGCTACCCCAAGCTACACTGAAGCCTAAGCTTTTGGTCCCCTGCTTGCTGCAAAGGCTGGTTTCCCAGTTCCTGCCCTGCACAAATGAAGCACAAATGAAACCTGCTAGAGATTTCTTTCTGATTCTGAGGGACAAAGTGTTAAGACCATCCTGGGCCAGTGAAATCTTCTTTTGCCTTAGATCGTGTCCCCCAAGCAGAATGAGCTTAAGTCTCCTTTCCAGGATTTGTAAGTCCGTCTGGAACCCACAACCCAACCAGGTGCTGGTATGCTGCCTGGTATTAGCGGATTTCTTGCTGATGAATATGATACAGTCAAAGCCTTGCTTGGCTGCAAAGGAAAACCAGAGAAAAATAAAGATGTGCTTTCATTGGTAACATATTGTGGGGTCGGGATGTTTTTCTAGTGACTCACTTGAAAGAAAAAAATGGTAGGAAAATTAAACTCAACTTCATGACAAAGTCGGGATGGCTTTCCCTCACAGCAGTTCCAGCCAAGACTCCTTTCGTGTCGGCTAGCTCTATGTAATTCTAGAGGATCTGGTAAACTTGACTCTAAAACCTAGCTAAAGGACTAGCTGTTTTGTGTATTAAATGATAACCCTGAAGTGAACTGCTTCGACAACTTATGAAGCATGCATGTTAACTGAGTTTTTGATTTATGGATAATATCCTGACATTTCTGAGCCTGTCTGTGTCTTACAGGCATATACACAGAAGCCACTTGGTCCTCCCCTCTCCTTTCTGGCTTCAACATTAAATGTCCTTCTCAGCCAGAGGATGCCCATTGTTGTCAAGTACATGAGGAGATAGGTTAGAGACATATGTGATCTCATCAGGGCTAAATACTCCATGTTCAGTGAGTTCTGTCCAGTAGTAAGATTGAGAAGTGTGGATTGCTTGGATTTTTTTGTACATTTTCAATCCTTTTATCGGAGACTTTCTTACAGCCTGATTGTATTCCTTATATCCTTGTATATAAAGAACAAACTCATCCCATCCATACTATGCAAGTACTCAGTCCTGAGGCCTAGCTCCAGCCATTGGCTGTTTTCATAGTATTGATGTGCCCTTGATAATCATAACTCACGGCCTGTGCATTTTTATCTAGGTGCATTTACCCATCTTCATCCTTTTCACCCAGGGGTGCCCTTTCCTCTGAACTTCAGCCTTCGAGCATCCAGGTTTCAGAGTCTAGGTCAAGGCCATTTACTCTAGACAGCTATGGATGCTGTTTCTCTTGTTCCGTGCAACAGTGCCACTCAGATGCTTACCCGAATTATGTAATAACACAGTGTACTTGGCAGTACAATCCCGTGTGCCACTGTTGCTGCCACCCCTCCACTGTGAGCCCCTGGGGCTCATTCTCTACCTTCCTAGCAAGCTCAGTTGTTTGTCTGGAATAAATGAACTTAAAAAAAAATGATGCCCACATGTTCCCTATAATGCACTTGGAAAGGGAGTAGGAAGGACGGACGGAAGAACAAATTGAAACTGGAAAGCAACCTGTCTTAACACGTAACCCATAATCACTCGTGACAACAAACCCCCGAATGAAAGCACCAGACAGCTTAGCGTTTTCGAATGCCTTGGTCTTTCCTTTTATGTCGTTAGTCATTCCGCAATGCTTTCTCCTGGGCAAAGTGTGGACGTGACTCTTGGGGTTCCCTTTGAACAGACTGCTTTATAATGAACTTATTTTGTCCATAATGCAGATCTTCCTTCTCGCTGTCACTTAACTACAACTACCTCCGTTATCTTAAAGCAATAATTTGATGGATGAGTAACTGCCTTTCCCTCGAGGCAAAGAAGGTAGAAAGCAGAGCTAGGAAAATTAATTCAAAGTAGCACCACGAGGGAAAGCACAGCTTGCAACAGCCTGGGCTGCCACTGCACACTCACAACGGTGTCGTCGGTGCCACACTGCCACCCGTTTCTTCACATCCAAGAGATAGAATTATCTTAAAATGCATTTTAGCAGAAGTCCACACTCTGAATGAGGCAGACTTATTTCACAGACCGTGATTGAACCACTGGGAATTTTATTTTCAGTATATAGATATTCAGTATTTGTGCTTTGCCGCCGATTACTTTGATAGCTGACTCCGTTTTCTTTCAAATACATGGCACTGGGTAGTTGATGGTCCCGAGATCTTGAAAGAGCTTGCACTGACCCTACCATTTTGAACTGCTCTGCCCATTAAAAACAGAGGCCCTTACTCTACACATCATAGATTATGAATCTTTGTTCCCTGCCAGCCCTGTGCCCGCGATCTCTAACACCTAGCAATTTTGAAGCATTGTGGTTGAGGTCATCTTTGAAAGACTACATTTATATTTTCCCCTTGTGAGGCAGAATCAGTACCGCCCTGGCCGAGAGAAAGTGAATTGCTCCATTCATGCTCGCGGGCTGAGTGGAGATGCAAATGAGCAGGCAATAAGGCCTGCGTGTTTTGGAAACACGGGAACTAAAAAAAGAAAGACAGAAAAGTGCTCCTGATTGCTGACTGTCTGTTGGAAATGTTAAATCTGTCCAGGTTTTAGTTTTATGAATTCCATCTCTCTGCCTTCTCCTGAAAAGTGGCTCATACCGAGCCTGCTTAATTGCCAGCAGGAAACCCAGAGTCCATGCAACACTTCACAGAGTTTCCGACTAACTTTCCACGCTTTCTGCAAAGCCAAGTCTCCCCTCAGCCCCGTCTCTCTGCTTCTCTTCCTCACTCAGAGAAACAACTTCCAGCAGTTGCGTTCAGGAAGATACTTCTAAGATGCACTGGAAAGCCGGTTATTAAGTAAAGTGGGATCTTTACGGTTTTGGAACATCTTGAAAAGTTGTCCAAAGCCAGAACACTGAAATTTGGGTTACGTGCAGAGAAAAACTGGTTGCAGTTTGTATAGGAGAGCAGAGTGTGTTTGTTTTTCCTAAGGGGCAGCAGTGTTGCTCGTAAGGCACTTTTGGGTATCTATGGGCATCCTTCCTCTCGTTGCCTTTCAGACAAACCAATTGTTTAAAGTAGTTCCTTCAAGAACAGTGACTCTCAAACACAAGCAAGCTGACGTCCCTGCAGAATTGAGCTCCACACAGATGGTTAATTCAGTAGCTGCAGTGCTTGGCCCATGAACGTATGTATATAATGTGTCTCCAGGGGTGCTAGGCTGTGGCCTGAAGATCACATTTTTAGGCATCACAGCTTTGAAAAGGAACAACTTAGAGAAGCCTCGGGGGGGGGGGGGGAACAGGGTTGTTGGGAAGGAAGACTTCAGCAAAGAACTTAAGCACAGGAACCTTAGAAGCAAGGGTCGATATCAACAGCTAGTCTGTGAATATATTAGAAGTCCATGTTGTCAGATCTAGCCAAGAGTTGTGGAATGAAGAAGACAGAATAAAAATTTCAAGAGCAGAAGAGAGATTGCAGTCTTCCAAGCCCTTTCTGAGAATGCAGCAACATTAAAAAAAAAAGACACTTTGTAAGCAAAAACTATGTTACCATAAGTAAAATCGTTTTCCCATCCTCTTTCTCCCCTACAATGGCATGTGATGTGATCTCTCTCTCTATGAGCTAACCGCACAGGGATGACACTTACCTATCCATGGATGCATGATGGAACAGCATTCTCCTGGTTTTCCCGTCCTCTTGAGTGTTTTCGGGTGTTTGTTTTCATTTTATTTTATGTGTATGGGTGCTTTGCCTGCGTGTGTGTCCGTGTAACACACGCACTCAGTGTCTTCAGAAGCCAGAAGAGAGTGTCAGATCCACAGATGGTTTTAAGCCATTTTGTGAGTGCTTGGAAGTAAGTCTGGGTCTTCCAGAGGAGGAGCCAGTGAGTGCTCTTAACCTCTGAGCCATCTCTCCACCGCAGCTCACAGTTTTGTTAACAGGTATTTTAAGAAAATATAGCCTCAGTTGCTCTTGAAGAGTCCAGGACAGCCAAGGTGGGACTGCCATTCAGGAGCTTCAGGATAGTCCTACATGTGGCAAGCAGTTCAGTGACCTATTGCCTTCAAGTAGCATTCATCACCCTACATGGGTCACTATCTGCTTCTGTTGCACAATGTCATTACCGTGACAGTCTCTAATGAAGCATCTATAGCCTGATGTGAATACAGGTTCTACTGAGCCACAGCTTCCTAGCTTCTTAATATCCACTTTAAGAAGCTCCATTGCTCTATTGAGTCAATGTTGAAACTGAGATTTGAAGCCTGCAGCTTTTACTTGTTTGTAGGTCCTCCAAATTATTTTCTTCCTTTTTCTTCATTCATCATTTTTCTAAGCTTTTAGGCTTTAGGCCCAAATGCCTGAGAGTTGGGCAGGCTTAGAAGCTATGAAAGTAAATAAGAGAAGCCAGACAGCAGTAACATGATAAAGAGTGATGGAGAAAGCTAGGCCTGGAGACAGCAAACCTAAAAAAAAAAAAAAAGACTCACATTTTCTAAGGCTAGGGAAGCCAAGCAACACATATATTTAGGCCAGTGGTACACCAGTCTTCTAGACTGTGAGCATCACTGAAGGTAGTGGGAATGGAAGATATGATGTCTGCATCTTCTTTCCTCTTGGCTCTTCGTGAGGAATTGGATATTGCAAGGCTATTTTCTTAAAGGCAGGGATTTTCCGCCTGTCCTGTTCACAGTTCTCTTCCCACCAAGTTGAACAGTGCTTACCACCCTGTAGATACACTGCAATATTTGTTGAATAATTGACTGGACATTAAAAAATGAATAAGTGTTTGCTGAATGGAAGAATGCCCATTGTTATCCTAAGATACTATCCAAATCTGTTCTCTTTATCCTATGCAAATCACACTGGCTCCTAGACACTACGTCATACAGAATTAGTGTCACAACTATGAACCTGTGGACTAGTGTCCTAAACTATGAGGGTTAGGGCTCAGGCCTCCTTTCTGTTTTATTTTATTTTTTGTTGTTTGTTTGAGACAGATTCTCACGCTGCAGCCCTGACTGACTTGGAACACCCTATGTAGATCAGGCTGGTTCTGAGTTCACAGAGATCTGTTTTCCTCTACCTCCAAACTGCTAGAAAAGAAAGCATTGCCACCATGCTTGACTATTTTATTTTATTTTATTTTTGAGACAGGGTCTCTCTATATTCAGGCTAGTTGTTTTAGCTGGAATGAGAATAACCCCTAATAGGCTCAGCTGTTTGAATACTTTGTCTCCATTAGTGGAACTGTTTGGGCAATATTAATTAAGATGACGAGGTCTGGCCTTGTTGGAGGAGTTGTGTCAATCAGGGAGTCGGGGAGGGCTCTAAGGGTTCTAAAGTCATTCCTAGTCCTCCTTCCCTGGAGATGAAAATATGAGCACTCAGCTACTCCTGCTACCATAGCTTTGCTCTTTCATAATGGACTCATCCATCTCCCAACACTCACTCAATTAAAGATTTTGTTGTTGTTGTTGTTTACAAGTTCCCTTAGTCATGGTGTTTTGTAACAGCAACAGAAATGTTACTAATACACCAGCTTTCCTAGAACATATTGTGTAGCCTAGGCTAGCCCAGGAACTTAGGATCCTCCTGCCTCAGCTCCTTAAGGCTTGAGCTACAGGTGTGCATCATCTACATGGTCCTAATCCTCTTCACTGAATCATCTATCACATCATAACAAGAACACAGGAGTAAAATTAGGAAACTGTGTCAGGCCTGAGTGTGGCCTAAGTGGTAGTGAAAGGATAGTGAATAGAAGGTTGAATAACACAGACTGTTGGAATAGATGTCAGCAGCTTCGAAAGCCAGTCAGGAAATAGCCTGGGTAACCCAAGCTTAGAAGCTCAAGTTTAATACGAACTGTGCTGTGTTCCTTACAGGCACTAAGAAGCCATTGGACCTCCCTTCCCCTTGGGAACAATCATCATTACATTGCTACCATCTGCCGTCCTTTCTGTTCCCACTGGTCTTCAGAGTTCATGGCTTTCTGCCTGCAGTTTCCTCTTTTATCTGAGGCCATTCTATGAGACCCCAATCCACTGAAAAGAAAGTTAATCTTCTCCGATCTGCATGGTTGCTTCCACCCCTAGATTGTTTCCCTTGGCGAAGCATTTAGCACAAATCAGGAGCATGCGGACTCTGACAGAACACTCTGGAGGAAGAAAAGGCTTTGCTGGTGCAGCTGTTGGCTGTCTGTGAATTTCTAAAAAGGTGGTCCTGTTAAAACTGACCGATTTGAGGGATATGTCGTTAAAAAAACATCCCTGAGCACGGATAGCTGGAGCCACTATCATGTCTATAACAAGAATCCCCTCCATCTGTTTCAGTCCCGGGTCTCTATTTTGATGCTGTGCACATTCCAGGCCACATTGCTGAATACTAATCCCAGATTTGCAGCCCCTAATCTGCTGCTGCTTAAAGCCAATGTATGAGAGCTGTGACTTGCAGCACCCTGTGATAGCAAGACCGTGATTCAGGAGCTTAGGACAAGTTCATCACTTAATCACCTGGACTTGTTTAATCACTAACCTGTAAAATACATTCTTAGAGGAGACGTAAGAAAAAATAAGGCGGGATGAAAGTGCTTAGTAAGGGTACAGACCAGGGAAATGGTTAGCTGTTATTATAGATGGCAGGGATATTATGAATACGAGTAAACTAGAAATCAAGAAGGGAGATACCATTGGGAGATTAATTATGGAGTCCCACAAAACATAGATAACAAGGAGCGACCAACGAGAGATGCATGGATTTCCCTGGGAAGGGGATAGAAGAGCTCTCCTAGGTAAGTGGGGCAGGGGGCGGGGAGAAGATGGAGGTATAGGAGTATGAAGGATTGGATTGGGTGGGTTGGGGCGGGACAGATGGGAGAACAATGAAAGAGATATCTTGGTAGGAGGGCATCTAGGGGTTAGGGAATCTCCCAGGAATTCACAAGGATGACCCCAGCTAAGACTCTAGCAATAGTGGAGAGGGTGCCTGAACAGGCCTTCTCCTGGAATCAGATTGTGATTATCCTAATTGTCATCAGAGAGCCCTCATCCAGTAACTGATAGAAGCAGATGCAGAGATCCAAGCCCTGAGCAGAGCTCCAGAGGTCCTATTGAATAGAGAGAGAAGAAGGATTGCAAGAACCAGGAAGGTCAAGGTCATGACAGGGCAACCTGCAGAGACAGCTGACCTGAGCTCATGGGAGATCACCAACACTGGACTGATCACTAGGGAGCCTGTATGGGACCAACCTAAGCCCTCTGTATGTGTGTGACAGTTCGGTATCTTAATCTGTTTGTGAGGCTCCTAGCAGTGGGACCATAACCTGTCCCTGGTGCTTGAGCTGACTTTTGGGAAACCAGTCCCCATGGTGGGTGGCCTCACCCAACCTTGATATAATGGGAGGAGCCTGGTCCTGACTCAGCTTGACTTGCTGTGCCTTCTTGATTCCCATGGGAGACCTGCCCCTTTCTGAATGGAGACAGGGGAGGTGTGGATGGGGGAGGGGGTAGAAGGGGGAATAAGGGGAGGGAATGGGAGGAGAGAAGGGAGGGGAAACTTTGATCAATATGTAAAATAAATGAAAAAAATAATACAAATATTTTTAAAATTATGGTAATAGCAGGAAATATCAAGGCGGCAGTCCCAGCACCCTGCGAATAATAATAATTGGAAGGGGTCAGGATGGCAAAGGGTAAGGAAGGATCGGACATCAAATGCTGTGTGAGGAATCTCCAATCTGTTTCCCTAGAGGATAATAAATAACTCGGCGGGAGAGAGAGGTGGAAAGATGAAGCCTGTGCTGTTTTCGTCCTCTCTCCAGCACAGCAGGCTCCACAGACTCATCAGTGATAACAGGAAGTAGTCTCACCATAACGTAAAAAAATAAAAATAAGCCCGGGCTGCAACAAGGCATATGCTCATGCTGCCCTTCTTTATGCTTTATTATTTTATTTACTACATTTTAAACTAAAGTACAGTTACATCATTTTCCCTCTTTCCATTCATCCCTCCAACCCCTCCCATGTTTCCACCACCATGGCCCCTTTTACTGTTTTATTTTTATTTTTGAAAATATATTTTTTCATGCAATATATTCTGATTTTAGTTGCTCTCCCGCCAAATCCTCCCAGATCCTCCCCACCTCCCCAAAATATATAGCCCCGGGGTGGACTTGAACTCATGGTTCTTCTGTTTCGACCTCCTCCAGCAAATCCTGTCGGCATGAGCCGCCACAGCAGGCCCTTTCTTCTTTTATTATTGTTGTTACAGGTGTATATAGAAAGATAGATGCCTGAAAAAGAAGACACCTTGCTGAGCTCATTTGTACTGTTTGCGTGTATGTAGTTTCAGAATGCTTACGATCCCCAAAAGCTGACAAAGCACAGGTGTGCCACCCTCTGCCTCTAACTAATCACAGTGGGGCTGAACCCACAAGATCTTTGGTCACTAGCTGGGCGATGGTGGCGCACGCCTTTAATCCCAGCACTTGGGAGGCGGAGGCAGGTTGATCTCTGTGAGTTCGAGACCAGCCTGGTCTACAGAGCTAGTTCCAGGACAGGCTCCAAAGCCACAGAGAAACCCTGTCTCGAAAAACCAAAAAAAAAAAAAAAAAAAAAAAAAAAAGATCTTTGGTCACCCTTCTTACTAGGGAGTAAGACCACTGAGATGGACATAGATGAAGAGAACCAGAAAGCTGTGAGCAGTAACAAACTCTCTATGCTAGAAGCATGCACAGAGAATACCAGAGCTAGTACGCTAAGTCCATGACTTAATGTGACCAGATGCCTCATGGTCCCACCGCCATGACTTCCCTGACAACTGTCAACCCAAGTAAACCCAACTTCCTTAAGTTCCTTGGGTCAGGTATTTTCTTGCAGAATTGAGGGAAATAACTGATATATAAGGTGGAGAGACAGAAACACTGAGAGGGGCAAGTATCATCACATACAAGAAAACACAATTCTAGGTGAAGAAAAAATATACTTCAAAGAACAGTCCCTATTCTTGCCTCAGAGTGTGCAAGACATTATGTAGGAATATGAAGAAGAATGAAAAAAAAAGCACAAGAAACAACAGTTGCCAAGCGGCCGAGAGCAGAGAATGATTGTGAGTCCAACGGCATCCTTAGAACAGCTCCATGTCTGTTTGATAAATTGGAAGTCGAAGGAAAAAGACACACTGAAAGTCTATTAATGGGACAGAGAAAAGGTTCAAGATAAAGTTAATGTCAGAAAGCACTTCAGAAGAAGTTGGTAGAGGGCAAAGTTAATACAACTGATAGAAAGTGTGTGTCCTTGTGATCATGGCACCAAAAGATTAAGACCAGAAATAGTCAGAAATGTTACAAAGGAAACGCCCCAAAATTAGAGAGAAATGCAGTTTGGAGGGCAGGTCTTCTCTCATTTCAAAAGGACCCAGGGGAGTCAGCATTGCACACATCCTGGTTAGGATATCAAGATTCAAGGACAATGTTTGTTTTTTTTTTTTTTTTTCAAACAGAAAAGTGAATGAAATAAAAGAGGGAATTAAAATCAGGAGTTTCTCCACCGCAGCACAGTTTTCCAGAAACCAGTGTTGCAGTCTCTATAGCGTCTCACATGAGAAAAAGAAAGTCTTCAAAATGTAATAGCCAGGCCCAACAGGAACCGGCACTCTGGTGTTGTGGAATATGAAATAATTTAGGAGAATGTAGAGCGGAATACAGGAGACCTTCCTAGGAAAAGCCATTCCAAATAAATCAAGTCCAGCAAGCAATGGCTAAGGGAGACATAATGCAATGGCTAGCACAGCATCTAGTGCCATGAGCAAATAAATATCAAGAAAACTCTAAGGCTGGAGCTGCAAACCCTGCTGCCTACAGTGAGGACATGGGTGTGCAAGCAGCCAACACAGGTTGTAGTCAGTGAACTAGAAAATGCTCATTGCTACAGCAATGTCCCCATTAATGCAACAAGAAACACAGGATGCTAGATCAATGTGACTTTGATGTGTTAAAGAAAACTCAGAAATACAACAAAACATAGCAGCTATCACTTTTAAAAAATTGTTATGGGCTAAACTGTGCACTAACAAAAACTTATATACTAAAGTCTTCAGCCTGAGTATATTAGTAGACTGTGTTTGAAGATGAGGTCTCTGACAATGTAGCACTGGGGAAGGGAGAGTCAGTTTTCTTTAAGGATGTAACTTCTGGTTGGTCACCCTCGCTCTAGTGGATGGCCCCATGTCCAGAATTATATGGACAGTACAAATTGGAGTCAACAGGCTACTAAATTTAAAAAGAGACAGAGAGACCACACAGCTGGGGTTAAGGACATGGGATGAATTCAAGAGAAGTTCAGGGAAGAGTTACGGGGAAGATGATCAACATTCATTATATATATATACTCTCAAATAATTAACAAAAATGTTCATTTTTCAGAAGAGAAGTAGTTAAAGTAAAAGTAAAATGGGGCCATTAGAGTGGACCACTGTTCTTGTAAGCAGAGAGATTAGAATACAGGCAGAACAAGGAGGCCACTCCGCATGGACATAAGAAGGCATTCACCTGCAAGTCAGAGGCAGGGACCTCAAAGAAGTAACCACTGCCCGACCTTGACATTGAACTACTACCTTCCAGAACCCTGACAAAGTGACCTGTTGTTTAGACCACACAGTCTGTTTAGACACATGGTTCTGGCATTTTAGCAAAACAATGCAGAACCCTACTCTTGCTTTTTCTGCTTTTAATTGTTTCTATTTTTGACATTTTAATTACATCATTGCTCCCTTCTCTGTCCTCCCTCCAAACTCTCTTTGCTCTCTTTCAAAGTCATGGCATCTTTTGTCATTAATTGTTATTAAATACATATATGCATATGCACACACATGTGTATTCCTGAGTATTTAAACACAACCTGCTAGGTCCATATAGTGTTACTTACATGTGTCTTGAAAAGGCAGGTTATTTTGTACCAAATAACCAATTAATTAGCGTGCTCTTCCCTGGCAAAGACCGTTTCTCCCACTCAGCATTCCTTGGTTGCCTGGAGTTCTTAGTGTAGGGTTAAAGCCTCTTCTACTTTCCCCAGTCCACTTTGGTATGTCTGTTGGTGCTGTGCATGTTCAGCTCACGTTTAGGCAGTCCAATTGGTGATACTTTACGGGTGTAGCTTCTAAAATCCTGAGAAGACCCAGTCTCACAGAAAATCCCCTGTTCCTCTGGCTCTTACTATCTTACTGCCCCCTCTCCCACAGTGATTTGTTGAAAAAATAAGAAGGCACCTGAAAGCCCAGTAGGCTGGTCCAGAGCAGAGATTTAACACACCTGGTTCTCTGACAACTTCATGCAGGTAAATGATGTATTCTGAGCACTCTTATCCCCATCTTCCCTCACCTCCTTCTCACAAGTCATGAGACATCTACCTCTTTCCTACAAATCCCCTTCTCATGCTCCTATCTTTTTGTTTGTTTTATGACCCACTGAGTTTCACCAGGGTTGTCTGTGCTACCTGTGGCTTTGAAATAAATACTGGAGCCTGGCAGAGCACCAGTGATATAGTACCACTTTAAAAATGCTGGGCAATCCATTTGCTTTATTATTCTTAAATGCAAAGGAAGGAAAGTGAGTTAAAAGACACATGAAATGAAGGTAGTTTAAAGCCACCTACTCATATATTTTATTTGTTGCTACGAACGTACATGAGATGGCCAAAATAATGTTCAATTAATGCTAAAAATGGTTGTTTCAGAGTTGGAATATCAGGAATTTTTTTACTGAGCATATGTAATTTTATCAAAGAATTTGCAGCGTCATTTATAACAATAACAATAATAATAAACCTGTAGTTTCAATTCACATTGGGAAACTTTATTGCTACAACTCCAGTAAAGATTTTTTCCAAGCATATATCTACACAACACACATACAAACAGGCAAAGAGACAAATTACCCATTCACTCACAGACATGTTCACAGATAAGTTTAAATACACACACACACACACACACGCATTTTAAGTGGTTTCACACTTGTTTTGTACAAACCTTAAGCCTCTTAGGAAATACAGCTGTATAACATTGGCCTGATGTCTACTTATTCTACACTGGAAACATATGAGTTGATTTTTCTCACCCATACCCTAGTTTAGAAGAGTTGTCTATTGGTCCTTGTTTTCGTACACCCCATAACATTTCTTCCTAGAATACATTTCAAGAAAAGATACAGAAGAATATTAAAGGAATAAAAAACTAGGACCAAGAAGAATGCATTCACAAATGTAATGATGACTTAATATAAAGATCTATATTAATTTAATTTACCATAGAAGGAGACTTAAAGAATAATTTAATCTCAAAAGGCATTGGCTTAACTTTAGTAAACAAATACCTACTCTCTTCAGGAATTTCGACCTTAATTGAACAAGTATTATAATCTACAATTAAAAAAGAAGTATAAAAATAGCTTCTCTGCATACCAACAACGAGTGCAGTGTGCAGAGGAAAAAAAATTAAGAAACAAGGAATGCTTCTACAGAAGCAATAAAATAAGAAATAACCAGAATTTCTGAAAAATGCTGAGTAAAATGCCTATAAGAAAAACTATAATTATTTTTCTGAAGACTGCAAGACTTCCTTAGAATATACTATGATCCCAAATGATAAATCTCAGTGCAGCAAGACAACAGTGACCTTAATTAACAGATGAGCTAGAATTGCGTGGGAACCTAAATGATACTGTTAACTTCACTTTAGAGAGTGTGATAAAACAATGATTCCTATATCTCTGCTTTTAATCTTTTCCGAAGATAATTGTGGAACATATATCAAGCAGGGAAATATATATCTCATTCTGTTACTTTATATGTGTGGGGGGAGGGGCAAATAGACATGAGTATACTCACTGAGTACACATCAGTATATGCATGGTATTCATACACTGGAGTATTTTAAATAGGGCCGAGCAAAATAGCTACTTCTGGAAGCAGGTATAAGAATACACTTATGAGAAACCTCCACACTGCTTTCCAGAGTGGTTGCACAAGTTTGCATTCCCACCAGCAATGGATGAGTGTACCCCTTTCTTCACAACCTCTCCAGCAAAGGCTATCACTGGTGTTTTTGATTTTCACCATTCTGACTGGTGTAAGATGGTATCTTAAAGTTGTCTGGATTTGCATTTGCCTGATCGCTAAGGAAGTTGAGCATGACCTTAGGTGTCTTTTGGCCATTTGAACTTCTTCTGTTGAGAGATCTCTGTTCAACTCAGTGCCCCATTTTATAATTGGGTTGATTAGCCTTTT
>NW_026068047.1:3928047-3934921 GCF_014885135.2 Alexandromys fortis
GAAATTTTTAATAAATAAATAAATAAATTTAAAAAAAAAGAAAAACCAAAAAAAAAAAAAAAGAATACACTTATGAAGGTCTTTAAGGGGAGAAAGATCACACCTTTAGGAGAAAAGGGTAAATTCTGAGGGCAGAGAGAAGCTAATGAAACATATCTCAGCATTCCTTGATTAAACAAAAGACCATCCCAAATTGCAGGAGGAGGGTCTCAGAAGAATGTGCACATAAACATATGCTTTTCTTTGAGTGAAATTTCGACAGGTGCATATTGAACCCTCTGTCCCTTTCCACCCATCCTCCCCCTGGTTCACTTCCTTCCCTGTGGGCGACAAGCCCAGAGGCTCCCCTGAAGGCAACCCCTTTAATCACCACATGCAAAAGGACTGACACCTGAACATGCATCAAACAGACATTCCTTCCTGCTAAAAATACGTGATGAAGAAAAAACAATCACAATCCCATTCAACTCTTTCTCACTTTTGAGCCAACCATGTGTGCGATACAGAAGTCATCACAACCTGCATGGGTACCACACAAGTCTGTGTGACAGCTAAGAATAAGAATGTCAGTTGCAGGTTGTGTGTATGCCACTTCTTAATTATGAAAGACAAATTTCATTCCGTTACTCTAGAAGATGAATTGTTCGTTCTCTCCATGGAAAATTAGAAAGAAAACATGCCGTATACTAAATCACAGATTGTGCAGGCAACAGTAACAAAGGCAGCAAGGACATTAGAGAAGCAAGCCAGGCAATTAGTGTAAACACTGCATTATTTTTCTAATTCTATGATGTTTGTGATAATTGTCAGCTTTTTGTTTTTGCAACGTATCCTCTATAATCATTGTAAACAAATAAATGTTGCTTTGTACATAATTTTATATTGTAAATTTTGTATTCTTTTTCTTAAAGACAACTCAAAAAGTTAAAATGAATAGAGGATTCCCATGAAATTTTGATATGCCTTTGTTCAATGAAAATATTTGGGAGCGTCATAAAAACAATGGTTTTATGAAAACAATGAGAAGTACTGAGGTCCAGTCACCAAATGTCTAATGTCTCCAGTATCCTGGTGTGTATTTAATGGAAGGGACATGGCTAACTGAGGGTACTTGAGACCCACTGTCAGCAGAAACATGCTTCTGCAAAGCCTAAAGAAGGATGGAAGTTTGCCCCTCCCCCCCATTTCCATCTTCTTCCCACCAACCCCTCAACATCGACCATCACCAGACAAAACTGTTTTTCCAGAAGTGTGTGCATATTGTTCTTAAGCGTAGTATAGCACATCCTGCCGCAGTATAGCATGGTCTGTTTATTGAGTCCCACATGGTTCTTAGGATGGTTTTTGTTGTTACTGCTCATTCTTGTGTCTGTGGATTTTTGATTTAGTTTGGTTTGGTTTTGGTTTGTTGTTTGTTTGGTTGTTTGATACAAGGCCTCACTATGCAGCTCAAACTGGCCTCATAATTGCCATTTTTCTGCATCCACTTTCTGATTGTAAGGAGGGCACAAACTTAGGTGCTGTTAATAATGCAGTCTGCATTAAATTTTTCCTCTTCCTCCAGCACATAGTAGCACAATTCAGTGCTTTTCTTATACATACCTCACATAAGTGACTGTCTCTTTATCATAGGAACCTATTCAGTTAACAAGCCTGAAAGCAGCAATTGAGAAACATTTAGTGTGTCTGGCAAGTCTCTCTGATTGTAAGTTTATTTAAACAAAATAAGAGACAGAACAAGAAAAAAAAAAGCCAGATAAGTTTGCCTGTACCCTGAACTCTAAAGCGATTATAAATGAATTTGTTGCTTTGAAGTTTTTTTTTTCCAAAATCTTGTACTTAATTAATGCAAATTAAATAAAACAACACTAGTTTATGGCTCAGAAGCCAATAATTGTAGCTAGTGATAATCTACCCTGCTGCAACCTGCATGCATGCTTTGTGATTGGTCTGACTGCGTTGAAAGAGAATGCAGAAGCAAGAGAAACATAAATAGAGAGCTGGTGATTAGGTGAGCCATCTTCTGTGATAGAAAGGCACCAGCATCCTGGAAACTCAGCACATCTATTATATACAGCTAAAGAAAAAAAGTGAGTTAGATAATTTCAGTGCAGTTTCTCTGCAGGGGTGCAGTCTTAAGTGTCAGGTATCCAGGGAAAAGAAGTTGTAGTTGACGCTTTCTGCACACACTGTCAACATCTGTACTTGGACCAGCAGAAGACCTTGACATTCCTCTGAGCTTAAAGCATTAGCATCCTAGAAATGGCTGTATTCTTATTATGAATTCTCATTTATACAAGCACGTACTTGATCCCCATATAACCCCTAACTCAACCTCTTCTAATGGGATGAAGGAGGCCATAAAGAACACTACATGGAAGACAAAGAAGGGTCTTCACAGAAGCATTTTATTCTATGTTGTATTTCTCACCATTAATCTTTTCATCAATTAATTAAGGATCTTGCATAGCTCATTACATATAGAGCAGGAATTCAAACAAAAAGAGAGAGGGGCAAAAGGAGGGATGGAGGGAATAAGAAGGAAAGCAAGAAAGGAAGGAGAGAGGGAGAGATAGAAGGAGGGAGTGGGGAGGAAATTGGGAAGGGAAGGGTGGAAGGGAGGGAGGGAGGAGGGAGAGAGGGGGAAAGCTGTTTAAACAGCAATTACAGCAATGGAAGACACGTTCACTTCATTTGCTGTTTCTATTTTCACTTTTCAAAACTAGAAAGAGAAGCAACAACCAAGACAAGAAAAATGTAATAACAGACAAAATATTTCCTAGAGGCCCAAGACTTCTGATTACTTTCATATATACCATAATTTAAACAAACATCATAAATATAAAAGAGATTTAAGATTTGAACTAATAATAGAAATAATCACAGCTTAAATATGAACTAAAAAATAGCTACTGCATCTTTTAAATTTTTGCCGAGAAAAACATAACAAGAAGTCATTCTAAAGCTTTCTGATATAGATTCTATAAATAAGGATTAACTATTTCAAACTTGACAATTTCCATTGAAAATTTGGTATATGAAGCTGGTTATAATTACAATGATGTTTCCAGAGACTAAAATATTATTCAAGAGGGAAAATAAACTAGTATATTTATAAAATGTCAGCATTTAACCATTTCTAGTTTTTCAGCACATTAAAAGCAAATGCTTTCAGCATGATACACTACCAGGATATGAGTGGTTCAGTCACTCTGGTTTGTTTTTACGATAATCTTCTATTATTTGATTAAAAGGCAGGTTGTTATCTAAAAGGCATATGTAGAGGTCTTAAATCATCCTTTCTACAACTTCAAAGAAGAGATTGTTTATTAGTTGTGTAGGCTTCAGGACATGAAGCTTCCAGCTGGAGTTGTCTAGTCTGAAACCCTGATTCAAAGGGCACAGAAGCTGAGCATGCAGACAGGAGCAAGGATAAAGAGTGTGCTATGCTTGGCTTGGTGCCCATCAGGAAGCTGGTACATTGATGGAGTTGAGTATCTCCCTAAATGATGCTCACTAAAGATCAGCTGAGCAGCTGATTAACCCCAAACAGTGTCAGGGGCTGGGGGCTGGAGATATTTAACAGGAATGTAGATTTGCACTTAGCTAGATGGACGTGGCTCTGTCGCTGTAATCTAAGCAGCCTGGGGACAGTTCAGCCTTTTAGGAGCCCGATTTGTGCATCATAAAATGTTATTATCTACAAGAGAGTGTTTTAAGAGAGAAACACCTGAGCTACATCTCATCAAAATAAATCGTTACAAGTCCTTTCATTTGACAGGTCATGCTCCCTAATAAGACTCAGACTCAACATCACTGTAGGGTGACCCCATAAACTGTCTTTAAATTTTTGTGAGAGAATGTGAACACAGAGAAATAGAGAAAAAATAAGCACATGAGTGACTAAATACATTCTCTTCCATGTCGCTTTAGAATATTTCTCTATATAGAGAGGATTCTCCTCCAAAAACTTTGGAAAGAGAAAAGACAGTGCCCTCTGAAGTGGCTACATATGCCAGGATAGTATCTACCTAAGCAAAACTTACTGCTGCTCTTTTTAGATAACAAGATTTCTCCTTGGAGTAAACACTTTTGTTAGAGCACAACACCTGTTGAACACTTATAGTCATCTTACACAGTGCTTAACACTGTGGGGGTTATCCACAACCTATTTTACATTCAGGCTCTCTTTACCTCAAGAAGTTGCCACATCAGTACAGCTAAGCAAAACCTGATATGTTCTGAAGTAGCATGGATTGCAACATGAATTTGGGTCAAATGAACCTAAATAAAAATTTACAACATCATCACAGAGCAACAGCTTGAAAGGCCTGAAAGATAGCTGTTAATTTTGTTCTACCTATGCCACAACTCTTGCTTTAGTGGCTTTTAGGGTCTCTCTCTCTCTCTCTCTCTCTCTCTCTCTCTCTCTCTCTCTCTCTCCTCCTCCTCCTCCTCCTCCTCCTCCTCCTCCTCCTCCTCTCCTCCTCCTCCTCCTCCTCTTCCTCTTCCTCATCCTCCTCCTCACTCTCCTTCTCCATAGCACAGACAATAAAGTTACTAGAAAATCAGAAACAGAAAGTCCTCTGAGTTGATGCATTGTTGAACCTCTTGAGACTGATAGGCACGAGCAGATGTCAGCCTGTCTAGTCCTGGATAAGGGAATTCAAACCTTCCTTCAAACTGTCCAAAGCCTGTGATTCCATCTCCAGGTTTAACCACTTTCTTCTTTGGTACTTGATTGAAACTTTTTTATTTTGTTTTGTTAGTAGTCGTCTAAACCCATTCAATTTTTTTTTTTTTTTTTTTGGTTTTTTGAGACAGGGTTTTTCTGTAGCTTTGGTGCCTGTCCTGGAACTAGCTCTTGTAGACCAGGCTGGCCTCGAACTCCCAGAGATCTGCCTGCGTCTGCCTCCCGAGTTCTGGGATTAAAGACATGTGCCACCACCGCCTGACTAAACCCATTCTATTCTTAAAACTAGATTAATTTGTAGTGAACCCAAGAACAAAAATTTCTTGTTTTTAAAAAAAATTATTTATTTATTGAGACAGGGACTAAGTGTATCCCAGGCTGGTCTCCAACTCTCTATAAAGCCAAATATGACCTTGAATTCCTGATATTCTTGTCATTCCTTTTCAAATGCTGGGATTACAAACATTTGCCATTTTTATCTGTATTATGCTTACAGGTGAATATTCTGCCCCAAACCACCCAACTGTTTAGAAAATGTAATATTAGAATTCCCACCTTAAGTTTTACTAACCCAAGAAACTTACGCCTACTAGCTGCTGGTTCTATACTTGTGATCTACCCAATGGATTTTGTTTGGCAGCCCAATAAAAGCCTCACATGTTGAAATAATTAATTTCTAAACCAAATATCTATCCACAAATTCTTCCATATGATTAACTCTTTTTCACTTTATCATCTTATATATGTTTTAACAGAATAGAAAAATTGCTCATTTCTCCAATTGTGAAAATAAGTTTAATAAGAGAAATTTGAGAGGGTAGAAAGAGAGGGTAGGTAAAATGGAGAATTCGCTTTTGTAAATTTCTTATACATGGCTTAAGTTAGAGATGCTTTCTTAAGTGTTTTGTTTGTAATCTAGTGATAACCCATTTAAGAATATATTAAATATGTTAGTGTTCACCGAGGTTTCCATCCTGTCTGATCCCTCAGCCGTTCAGTCCCAATGAAATACACAGAGGTCTACATTAATTATAAACTGGTTGACCTAGAAGCTCAGGCTTCTTATTAATTAATTCTTTCCTACGTCTTAAATTAGCATATAAATCTTCTCCGTGTCAGACACATGGTACATTTTTTAGAAAGGCATTTTCACCTTGCCTTTTCTGTGTCTGAGTAATGACCACAGACTGTATCTTTACTCTTTCCAGAATTCTCCTATACCCATTGTCCCGCCTACCTCCTGCTGGTCACCCAGCCTATACTTCCTGCCTGGTTACTGGCCCATCAGCATTTTAATAAACAATTACAAGACACAAATCTTTACAGGGTAAAACCATTTTCCTATGGTTTCTTTATTATATTTCTTATATTTTCTTTCATTTTATTATTTATTTATTTATTTATTTATTTATTTATTTATTAGATCTGCCTGCCTCTCCCTCTCAGCTCTTGGGAGTAAAGGTGTGTGCCACCACACCTCGAACTAACAAATATCCGATCCACCTGCCTCTGATCTCTAGTGCTGGATTAAAGATGTGTGACACCACAACTTGAACTCACAGAGATCTACCTACTTCTTGCTCCCTAGTGTTGGGACTAGTTATGTGCCTCCATACCCACCTAATCTCTTTCTTTTTATTTTAAGGACTTTATCCTTTTCCTCTTCTCTCCCAGCCTTTATATATTTTAAATACACTGTAAACGATTTAGAGGTTTTCTTCGTCTGAATTTATCTTTACCATATATTTCTCTTTTGCTAACAACTTGAGTCTTTATTTTGCTAAGCAATATGGCTTAGATTAATGTTGTGTCTGGAGCAATGTTTATTGTGGCAACACTATGGAGTTTCAAGGTCTCTGCTACCAACAAGAAGCACCATTTAGGTTCACCAGGTATACACTCTGTGACCTTTATTTGTGGCTAGAAACCAATTATGAGTGAGTACATCCCATGTTCATCTTTTTGGGTCTGTGTTACCTTGCTCAGGATAGTGTTTTCTATTTCCATCCATTTGCATGCAAAATTCGAGAAGTCATTATTTTTTACCGCAGCATAGTATTCTAATGTGTATATATTCCACACTTTCTTCATCCATTCTTCCATTGAAGGGCATCTAGGTTGTTTCCAGGTTCTGGCTATTACAAATAATACTGCTATGAACATAGTTGAACAAATGCTTTT
>NW_026068047.1:3936478-3937177 GCF_014885135.2 Alexandromys fortis
GGGGGGAGGAAATAGCAGGCTGGAAGGAGGCAGAAACTTTTTTTTCCTATTCTCAATAAAAAAAAAAAGCACCATTTTTTTTTAAAAAAAAAAGACTTATTTATTAATTATGTATACAGGATTCTTCCTGCATGTATGCCTTCAGGACAAAGAAGAGGACAGGATCTCATGACAGATGATTATGAGCCATCGTGTGGTTGCTTGGAATTGAACACAGAGCCTCTGGAAGAGCAGGCAGTGCTCTTAACCTCTGAGCTGTCTTTCCAACACAGTGGTAGGACCTCTTAAAAGAGCTACAAGATTTTTGCTACTAAAGCTGAGGCAGGAAGATTATCTTAAATAAGATACACCTGACTCTAGGAAACAGAACCCACCTGATAACATACTACCAAGAAACCATGCTTAACAATATCCTTTTTGTATCTAAAATTACTTCCCAAGCTCTATCAGGTATTAAGTGGAATTAGCTGTCCTCATTGAAGTCATTTTATTAACAAAGGTTTCTGTCCTGCCTGATCCCTCAGCTTTTAGTCCCAATGAAACACAAAGAGGTGTCCATTAGTGATAAAATGGTTGACCTAGTAGCTCAGGCTTCTTATTAATTAATTCTTTCTTACATCTTAAATTAGCCCATAATTCTAGTGTAAGTTAGCCACGTGACTTCGTACCTTTTTTAGTGAGGCATTCTCATCTTGATTC
>NW_026068048.1:0-1409 GCF_014885135.2 Alexandromys fortis
AGTAACCACAGCACTTGGGAGGCTGAGGCAGGCATACCAGTATATAACTGATAATCAAATGGAAAAGTATTCAACATCTCTAGCTATTAGGAAAACGCAAATAAAATTGACCACAAAGGGATGGAGAGATTGATGTGGGAAGTCCTTCTGTATATGTGTTGCTTTTATTGGTTAATGGATAAAGACATTTCTTTGGCCTCTGATAGGACAGAACAGAGCTAGATAGGAAACCTAAACTGAATGCTGGGAGAAAGTCGGCAGATTCATGGAGAAGCTATGGAGCCGAAGAGACAGAAGCTGGAAACTTGCCGGTTGGCCATGACCTCATGGTCATGCAGAGATTAATAGATACGGATTGATTGAAGATGTTAGAGTGATCTAGAAATGTGCACACACTATTGAACAAACAGTATTGTAATTGATACAGATTTCTGTGTGATTATTTCGGGAGTGTGAGCGTCCCGGAAACAAACAAATGCCCTCCACCTACATATTGACGCCCCCAGTGTGGTCTGAAATTTTGGGGGCTGATGCCTGGCCCTCACTTTGGATCCAGATGCTTCTGTGCCCACTCTGGGGTGGTAGGAAAGTAGCTGAGACCATTCACATGGCTCAGGAAGAGATGGTTCACAATACCGACTGCCCTTGTAGAGGACCAGAGTTCAGATTCCAGCCCTGATTGGGTGACTCATATTGCCTGCCTTTATCCGGCCTCCCTGAGCACCTGTGACTCACACACACACTTGTGCACAGATATTCATATTAACACCGTCTGAAAATCGGGGCTAGAGAGAGGCCAACACTCTTCAACTGAGCTACTTCTGCTCTTGCAGAGGTCCCTAACTTGCTTCCCAGCACCAACATTGTGGCTCACAACCATTCACTTCCAGCTGCAGAGGATCTGGTGGCTCCTTCTGATCTCCTTGGCACTTCACATGCAGTGCACAGACACAGGTGCCGGCAAACACTCTATTCAGGAATGTGACTGGTGATCTGCGTGTTCAACCTGGCTACACCTGGAATTAACTGAATCGCATGCAGTTGGGCACACCTGTGACAGATTTTTCTTAACTAGAAATTAGAGATTAAGACACACCCTAAATCCAAATCCAAAGCATCTGAGATTAGAAAACTCACCCTGTCCAGGCACTGATAGCACACACCTTTAATTCCAGCACTCAGGAGGCAGAGGTGAGCAGATCTCTGTGAGTGAGTTCCAGGTCAGCAAAGTTATACACTAAGAATGTCTTTTTGTTTTGTTTCTTGAGACAGACCCACTATAGTGCTCTTTGACCTGGAACTCAGAGATCCTCCTGCCTCTGCCTCCCAAGCACTAGGATTAAAGGTGTGTGCCAGCCAGGAGGTGGTGGCGCATGCCTTTAATCCCAGGACTTGGGAGGCAGAGGCAG
>NW_026068048.1:3683-8669 GCF_014885135.2 Alexandromys fortis
CCCGACCCAGGCTCCCACCCTTAGCTCACCTGACATCGAATCGCTCCTCCAGGTTGCAGATTCTGTCCAAGACTGTGTCCACGGCTATGCAGAGCTTGGAGATTTAAACAAAACCGTCTTCTCAAACCCTCTCTGAACCAGGATGGGTAATATTTTCCAGAACAAGTTTTGCAGAACTCGTTTTGACTTGGGTTGTTCTGGAGGATGCAGGTCAAAAAAACGTAAAGTCTAGAGTCATTCGAAGGGTGCAAGAACCCAGAAAGGTAGTCACGTGAGCGAAGAAAGCTACAGTCCTGCCTGGTGGCCTGTCATTGCTGTTCTGGGGACGTCGAGGGAAGAAGCATAAAGTCAAGACCCAACTGAGCTACACAGTGAGGTAGCCTGGGCTCTTCTGTCGTGACACGTCTCAAAGTAATTTTCTTAAATAAGAGCTGGGGCGGGCCTACACGCGCCTTTAATCCCAATATCCGGGAGCAGAGGCGAGTGGATCTCTGCTTGAGCCAGCAGTTACATGAAGAAACCCTTTCCAAGACGATGACTGGTTAAAAGCAGAAATTGTTTAAAAAAATAGTATTTCAAAAATATTTAAACTTCACTGGGATCAGGGACTCACTAAGTAGCCCTCTCTTACCTGGAACTCTCCATGGAGGTCAGGCTGGCCTCAAATTCACAGAGATTCGCCTGCCTCTGCCTCCAGGGATTAAAGGTGTGTGTCACAATGCCTGGTGTGAAGCACGTGTTTTTTGATTTCTTTGATGCCCAGCTTGTCTGGGTTTTGTTTTGTTTTCCCTTGTTTCCAGTGTGCTTAGTAATATATCTTTTTGTTTTTTGTTTTGTTTTCCAGACAGGGTTTCCCTCTGCCCTGACTACCGTGGAACAAGCTCTGTTCAATTGGCCTTGAGAAATAGCCACTCTTGGCCTAGGTGCGGAGGGGGGGGGGGGAACATGACTGAGGCTGCGCCCCCACTGCCACACCCCATGCCTGGAGTTTAGTGTTAAGAAACCACACCCATAGCCAGGCAGTGGTGGTGTATACCTTTAATCCCAACATTCAGAAGACAGAGGCAGGCCGATTTCTGTGAGTTTGAGGCCAGCCTGGTCACAAGAGCTAGTTGCAGGATAGGATCCAAAGCTACAGAGAAACCCTGTCTCAAGAACACAAAGAAAAAAGAAAGAAAGAGAAAGAAACCACACCCAGTTCCAGACTGCGAAAAAGCCACAGTGGTGGCTAATGTTATGTTGATGGCTAACGTTATATTTGGAGTTTAAAATTACTGTTCTTAAGAGAACTATAAAGTACTGGACAGTGTTGGGGCTTGCCTTTTAACCCAGCACTGAGGAGGCAGAGGCAGGTGGATTTCTTTTTTTTTTTTTTTTGCGGGGGGGGGGGGGGTTTCGAGACAGGGTTTCTCCGTGGTTTTGGAGCCTGTCCTGGAACTAGCTCTTGTAGACCAGGCTGGTCTCGAACTCACAGAGATCCGCCTGCCTCTGCCTCCTGAGTGCTGGGATTAAAGGCGTGAGCCACCACTGCCCGGCAAGGCAGGTGGATTTCTGAGTTAGAGATCAGCCTGATCTACAAAGTGAGTGCCAGGACAGCCAATGCTACACAGAAAAACCCTGTCTCAAAAAACAAAAAACAGGCTGGAGAGATGACTCAGAGGTAAGGAGCACTGGCTGCTCTTCTAGAGGACCCCAGGTTCAACTCCCAGCACCCACAAGGCAGAAAAAAAATGTTATAACACCAGTTCAGGGGATCAAGCACCCTCACAAGAAATACAAACAGACAAAACACCAATGCCCATAAAGCAAAAAATAAATAAATTATAAAAAACAAAAACAAGAGAAAAAGTCTTAAAGCAAAAATGGACACACTGAAAGTAAAGGATTAGCCGGGCTGTGGTGGCCAACACCTTTAATCTGTCTGAGTTTGAGGCCAGCAAAGTTTACAGAGGGAGTTCCAAGACAGCCAAGAGAACCTAGAGAAATCCTGTCTCTAAACAAAGCAAAATGCTACAAGCCGCAACATTATATAGCAATTGCTCAGCCTTTTTTGTTTTTAGGTGACATCAAAAACAAGGGATATGATAAAGGTTAAATCAGAAAGCAAGGCTTTGGGCACTATTGCTTTGTGAATAAAGGGGCTGCCCTTTGCTTTAGCTAACTCCCTTTCTCTTACATGTTTGGGGATTAATTTCCACAATTAAGAACTGTTTTGTGAATACAGTTTCCCACTGCCAGGCCTCCGTTCCTCTCCCCTAGGTAAGCGCAGAGATCTGACTTCCTGCAATTATCTTTATTAGCAGGTATTTGGTCGTTTGGTCAGTATTCAGGCAAAGAGCATCCCATTTAAGATCTCCAAGGAGGCCAGGCGGTGGTGGCGCACGCCTTTAATCCCAGCACTTGGGAGGCAGAGGCAGGCGGATCTCTGTGAGTTTGAGACCAGCCTGGTCTACAAGAGCTAGTTCCAGGACAGGCTCCAAAAACACAGAGAAACCCTGTCTCAAAAAACAAAAAAAAAAATCTCCAAGGAGATAGAATTACTTCCCGTCCAAGCTGTTGCTCTGGTTTTACCTCAGGACCAGAACCACTAATAACAGCACAGCCCAGGACTGATAATTTAGAGGCCTGGGTCTTTTCTTTGCTTCTACTGCCTAGAACAAAACAACAACAAAAATAATAATAGTAATACTATTTTAAAGTGAAAATAGGAAAGTCTGTGCCACCATGAGATGAACTGGGGGGAGGGTGCTCAGAAAGATCCCCAAAGGAAACACCTGACTTTTTAAGCTTTGGGGGCCTGGTGGGTGGTTTTTCACCATGTGATTTAGTTCAACATAGTATGCACAACAGAAAGCATGGAGGAACTAGGGACCACAATTCAGAGATGTTAGCCACAGAAGGTTACATTTTGAGGGGAGGATTTTCAAGACAGAGTTTCTCTGTATCCTGGAACTTACTATGTAGACCACTATCTCGAACCTGGAGAATATGCCTGCCTCTGCCTCGCAAGTGCTAGGATTAAAGTCATGTGCCACCATCACCCAGCAGAAGGTTGCTTCTTTATTCTGTCCAAGAGAGAGTGGCAAAAGGTGGGGCCTGATGTCATGAGTTCTGATTGCTCCCCATTATGGTCTACCACCTTCAAGGTCCCAGGGACAAACCCAATTAACTCCACAAGATTCAACCTGGGGAGCCCATGAACATATTGGGATTGTTTACAGAGCATGGTGAGGGGCCGCTTACAAGATCCTGGGCATCCCAAAGCTGCAGCATGGCAAAGTCTCACCTAGCCGGATGGTGACTGCCCCCCATCCCCATGGATGGAGTTCACTTCCACTAAGTTCACACTGGATGCCTCAGAACTGCTGAGACCCAGACGACCACAATTAGGGCAGAATGGCAGACAGCTGTATGGAGGGCATCAGGTGCCATCTCAGGAGACTGTCCAGTGACTCTCCCTAAGCCCTCATCCTCTGAGGGAGCCTCAGCGTCTTCAACAGGTCCACTCTGATGGGCTCTAGTCATGGTGGTTTCCTGCAAGCCGGCAAGGCTGATCTGATGAAGACTCTCGGAAGACTGACTTCTGTCCCTCACGTGGACATCCAGTTGAAGAACCCTTTGTATATCAATCAGGCCATCCCTTCTCCCACTGAAGGTCTTGGTACCTTCTCAAGGTCAGGTGACAAGGAGCCGGATGATGGCTCCACAGAACACCCTAACTGCTGCAACAACTGGACCCTGGTCACGTGGGAGACCGGGGTTCGATTCCCCGACGGGGAGCCAAAAAAAAAAATGGACCCTGTCCCCACCCTACAGAGTAAAAAGCCAAAGATCTGGACTTGAAATTCCACCAATCTCCTCCCTGGAATTTTCACCCTGAAAAAATCCATTGCCCCTCTCCAGAAAACTTTATATAAACCCAGCCTTCTAGTTCTCCGCTTTCTTACCCGTGCAGAGGCAGCCCCCCTCCTTGGCTTTTCCCTCCCTATAAATCTTCTGTTTCAGATTTGGTGTGCAGTGTTACTGTGTGGTATTCCTTGCCTCCCAATTGCCAGGTCACCTTTCTAACCAAGCTCTAATGCCTACACTAACTCCTTTCAGATCTAGGTCTAGGATTCAGTCTCTCAGATAGAAGCCATGAATGACAGGACACTCAGAAACAAACTCCTTCCAGGAATATGAATTGGTATGAGAGTCATGACTCAGTGGAAGAGAACTTGCCTAGATCCCCCAGTAAAGGAGGGATGGGGGTCTGACTCAGTGGGCAGAGCCCCTGTCTAGAATCCCAGGGAGGGGATGGGAAGAGGCCTGGTGGTAGAGCCCCTGACTAGAATTCCAGAGTGAGGAGGGACTGGGGGTGGGGCTCAGTTAGTAGAGTCCCTCACTAGAATCCCCTAGAGGGCCTGGGGTGATTATATCTCTATAGTAGTATCCCCATGTATGGCACTCTAGAAGCCCTGAATTTTAGCCTCGGCACAGGAGAAAAATAAATAGAAGGCAAGAGTTTTGGTTATTGTTCTATTTTTATGAAGAGACACCATGACCAAGACAACTTTGATGACAATAAGCACTTAGCTGGGACTTCCTTACAGTTTCATAGAGTTAGTCCATAATCCTCATGGTGGAAGCAGACAGACATAGCGCTAGGGCAGGAGCTGAGAGCTTTACATCCTCAGCTGGACCTGTCAAGGGTTTTGGCAATCTCAAATCCCGCCCTCAGTTACACACTTCCTACCCAGCCACACCCCTCCCGCTCCAACAGTTCTACTAACTGGAGACCAAGCACTCAAACATAGGAGCCTGTGGGGGTCATTTTCATTCAACCACAGCAGGTTTAATCAGTGCACCATTTTCTATGTATGAGTTAGCCAGGGAGGAAATTCTAGAAATTGTCCAGCACCTGCTCGGGCCTGTGGGGCCTCTACTGCCCCTGTCCAGTTAACTCCCTGAGGAGGCAGTTTGGGAACTCAGCCAGGAAAAGAGTGT
>NW_026068048.1:8939-25805 GCF_014885135.2 Alexandromys fortis
ATAGATAGATAGATAGATAGATAGATAGATAGATAGATAGATAGATAGATAAAAGGGGTCTCCATTTATAAAGGTCATCTGCTACGTAAGGAGTCTCCACTCTAGAGCAATCTCCTTCACTTTATAGAAGTCTCCCCACCCCATCAAGATCCCCCATAAAAGTCTCCCTGGTTTTGTTTTTTACAGTGGTAAGAATAGAACTCATGGCCTCATACATTCTAAGCAAGAGCTCTACTACTGTGCCACACCCCAGTCCCACACTAGGGGACACTAGGCAGGTGCTCTGTTGTGTAGCAACGCTTTTCCCAAGGGGATGCTACATGAAGGAGACCACTACACAGTGGGGACCCCCTCTCTGACCCTGGATTAGACACAAACCACACCCACCTTGGAATGTAATCTAACAGTTTTCAGCAAGGCAATGAGAATTGGGAGGAAGGGCAAGGCCTGCCAGAGCCACCTACTCAGGTGGGACAGTGTCCCTTCATTCCCATATTTGTTTTATTATTGGGTGCCTGGGTATTGGGTAAATGGGTGTCATCTAGCCGGCTGCTTCCTGTTGACATTGGGGCACAGTTTTTAGGGGACCCAAGGAAGCTGGGTTGTTGGTCAAAGTCTGGAAGAGCAGGCTGTGTCAATCGACATTCAAGTTCTGCAGGGTCACCTGAGGCTAGGGACGTGCAGTCTGTGAGGCTAGACCAGTGTACAGATTTCAAGGATGGGGTCAGCACTGGAGCTGTCAGTAGTTGATCTGAAATCTGTCGGCACAGACAGACTAGGGACAGAGGTGGGGTTAAAAAGTTTAGGAAAAAAGATCTTATATGTACATTTGAAACTGTTAGATTCACCATTAGGTAGTTGGGAAGAGGAGACCCAAAACCAGGGAAATGAGGAGAGATCCCATCCTTAGGAATACACAGAAGGCAGGAAAACTTAGGCTGTTGGTTGGCAGGAGTCTGTTGGAGAGCTCTGGAGAGGAGCCAGGACAATTTAGATTGGTAATATAAGGCTATTGGGGAACAGCTGTTATCTTAAGCAGGGTCTGGCTGTGTTGGGAAGAATACAATTGGAGAGGCAGAATTGCCTTTCCTTGGCTGTTCAGGTGGGTTCTGAAATTGGAATATTTTGGGGACATGGGTGACTGTGGAGATTTTTGCCAATAGGTTAGAGGAACAGTCTGCAGCAGATTTTGGGGATTGGATAGAGAGGCTAAGAGAATCCATCTTTGACTCCCAAAGGGACTTCGGATAGCAGAGACAAGTGATTATTGGAGGGGGTTGGGACTTGGCAACTGGAGCATCACCAGCAAGAGAAACTGTGGCCAGGGAGGGCATTGGGGAGAGGAACAGAAAACGCACTGGGAGACTCTGAAGGAGGGAGAGGGCAAGGGACATTTCAGGATATTCGAGGAAAGGAAAAAGAAAGACTCAGGAGTGTTGTGAGGGTAGGGCAAATTCCTTCTCAGACAGACAAGCTGCAAAGAAGATTCTTAGACCAGACCCAGAAACCAGCTGAGTCACTTGGAAAAGCCTCTCTCCAACCTGTTGAGCTGCAGGCGGGCTGTGCAATGGGCTCCAGATTCCCAGGTTTGTGAGCTGTCACCATGCTGGGGTGGGTTGTGTTGATGCAGCTGCAGTCATTTTCACTCCTGTAGTAACCCCAATAAAACTCATATGTTCACCAAGTGGTCTTAGGTAGTGTGGTGGTTTGAAGGAAAATGGCACCCAATGGAAGCAGCACTACTAGGATGTGTGGCTTCTATGGAATGGGTTTGGCCTTGTTGAAGGAAGTGTGTCACCATGGAGGCCGGCTTTGAGGTCTCATATATGCTCAAGTCACACCCAGTGTCTCAGTGCACTTCCTGTTGCCTTTGGATCAAGATGTAGAATTATTTTTTTTAGAAGAAGTTGGAGGCTTCTTTTTAAAAAATATTTATTTATTATGTATACAATATTCTGTCTGTGTGTATGCCTGTAGGCCAAAAGAGGGCACCAGACCTCGTTACAGATGGTTCTGAACCACCATGTGGTTGCTGGGAATTGAACTCAGGACCTTTGGAAGAGCAGGTGATGTTCTTAACCACTAAACCATCTCTCCAGCCCAAGATGTAGAATTCTTGTCTTAGGGTTTCTGTTGCTGTGAAGAGACACCATGACCACAGCAACTCTTAAAAGGAAAATCCTTTTTAAAATTGTATTTGCTTATTTATTTTTTACTTACTAATCCCAGTTCCCCCTCCCTCATCTCCCGCTTCCCCTGCTTTCCCCTACGCGCCCCCCCCCTCCCGTCTGCTTCTCAGAGAGGGTAAGACCTTCCCTGGGAAGTCAACTAAGTCTATCCCATTACCTCGGTGAGGCAGGACCAAGGCCCCACCCACCCATGCCTAGGTTGAGCAAGGTATCTCTCCATAGGGAATGGGCTCCAGAAAGTCAGCTCATGTACCAGAGTTAGATTCTGGTCCCACTCCCAATGGCTCCATATACTGCCCAAACCACACCACTGCCACCTGTATTCAGGGGGCTTACTTTGGTCCTATGCAGGTTCCCCAGTTGTCATCTGGAGTCAGTGATCTCCCACCAGCTCGAGTCAGCTGATTCTGTGGGTTTCCCATCATGGTCTCGACCCCTTTGTTCGTATGATAGCTCTGCCCTCATTTTGATTGTACTCCAGGAACTTGACCCAGTGGTCAGTTCTTCTGGAAGAGGGTCCTAGCTTTTCTGGGGTTGGGTATTGTAAGCTGGTTGTTGTTTGCTTTATGTCTGGTATCCACTTATGAATGTCTTTCTGGGTCTGGGTTACCTCACTCAGGAAGGTTTTTTCTAGTTTTGTCCATTTGCCTGCAAATATAAAGATGTCATTGTTTTTTTACCACTGAGTAGTGCTCCATTATATAAATGTACCACATTTTCTTTATCTGCTCTTTGGTTGAGGGGCATCTAGGTTGTTTCCAGATTCTGGTTGTTACAAATAATGTTGCTATGAACATAATTGAGCACATGCCCTTGTGATGTAAGTGTGCCTCCTCTGGGGATTTGCCCAAAAGTGGCATTATTGGGTCCTGAGGTGGACTGATTCCCAGTTTTCTGAGAAATAGCCATACTGATTTCCACAGTGGCCGTACAAGTTTGCATTCCCACCAGCAATGGAGGAACACTCCCCTTACTCCCCATTCTCTGCAGCATAAGCCGTTATCAGTGGTTTTGATCTTGGCCATTCTCACAGGTGTAAGATGGAATCTCAGAGTTGTTTTGATTTGCATTTCCCTGATGACTAAGGATGCTGAGCATTTCCTTTAGTGTCCTTTGGCCATTTGAGATTCCTCTGTTGAGAGTTCTCTGTTTAGAACTGCATCCCATTTTTAATTAGATTATTTGGTAGTCTGATGACCAGTTTCTTGAGTTCTTTGTATATTTTGGAGATAAGCCTTCTGTCTAATGTGGGGTTGGTGAAGAACTTTTTCCATTCTATAGGCTGCCCTTTTGTCTTGTTGACCGTGTCCTTTGCCTTACAGAAACTGCTCAGTTTCAGGAGGTCCCATTTATTAATTGTTTCTCTCAGTGTCTGTACTGCTGGGGTTTATTTAGGAAGTGATCTCCTGTGCCAATGCATTCAAGTGTACTTCCCACTTTTTCTTCTATGAGGGTCAGTGTGGCTGGCTTTATGCTGAGGTCTTTGATCCATTTGGACTTGAGTTTTGTGCATGTTAATAGATGTGGATCTATTTGCATTCTTGTACATATCAACATCCAGTAATACCAGCACCATTTGTTTTTTTTTGTTGTTGTTGTTGTTGTTGTTTTGGGGGGATTGGTTTTTCGAGACAGGGTTTCTCTGTGGTTTTGGAGCCTGTCCTGGAACTAGCTCTTGTAGACCAGGCTGGTCTAGAACTCACAGAGATCTGCCTGCATCTGCCACCAAAGTGCTGGGATTAAAGGCATGCGCCACCACCACCCAGCCAGTATTGTTCTTTTAAGGTCAGCAAAGAATTGTGCTGGGATTTTGATGAATACTGCATTGAATTTGTAGATTGTTTTTATAAGATTGCCATTTTTACTATCCATGAGCATGGGAGGTCTTTCCAAATTCTGATGTCCTCTTCAATTTCGTTCTTCAAAGAATAAAAGTTCTAGTCATACAGGTCTTTCACTTGTTTGGTTAGAGTTACCCCAAGATATTTTATGTTGTTTGTGGCTTTGTGAAGGGTGATGTTGCTCTGATTTCTTTCTCGGCCTGTTTATTATCTGTATACAGGAGGGCTACATTTTGTTTTAGTTAATCTTGCATCCTGTCATATTACTGAAGGAGTTCCCTGGTAGAATTTTTGGGGTCATATTTCTATACTATCATATCACCAGCAAATAGCAAAAGTTTGACCTCTTCCTTTTCAATTTGTATCCCTTTGATCTCCTTTTGTTGTCTTGTTGCTCCAGCTAGAACTTCGAGTACTATATTGAATAGATATGGAGAGAGTGGACATATAAGGAAAATATTTAATGAGGGGGGCTCACCTACAGTTTTAGAGGTTCAGTCCAATATCATCATAGCGGGAAACATGGCGGCAGGCAAGCAGATGTGGTACTGAAGAAACAGCCAAGAGTCCTACATCCTTTTTTATACATTTTTTATTGATATTTATTGAACTCTACATTTTTCTCTGCTCCCCTCCCTGCCTCTCCCCTCCCCCCTTCAACCTTCCCCCAAGGTCTCCATGATCCCAATTTGCTCAGGAGATCTTGTCTTTTTCTACTTTCTACTTCCCATGTAGATTAGATCTATGTAAGTCTCTCTTAGTGTCCGCATTGTTGTCTAAGTTCTCTGGGATCGTGGTTTGTAGGCTGGCTTTCTTTGCTTTATGTTTAAAAACCACCTATGAGTGAGTACATGTGATAATTGTCTTTCTGTGTCTGGGTTACCTCACTCAAAATAATGTTTTCTAGCTCCATCCATTTTCCTAAAAAATTCAAGCTGTCATTTTTTTTCTGCTGTGTAGTACTCCATTGTGTAAATGTACCACATTTTCTTTATCCATTCTTCAATCGAGGGGCATTTAGGTTGTTTCCAGGTTCTGGCTATGACAAACAAAGCTGCTATGAACATAGTTGAGCACATGTCCTTGTGGTACAATTGAGCATCCTTTGGATAGATACCCAAAAGTGGTATTACTGGGTCTTGAGGAAGGTTGTTTCCTAATTTTCTGAGAAATCACCACACTGACATCCAGTGGGGTTGTACCAGCTTACATTCCCACCAGCAATGCTTTAGTGTTCCCTTTACCCCACAACCTCTCAAGCATAAGTTGTCATCAGTGTTTTTGATCTTGGCCATTCTTACAGGTGTTAGATGAAATCTCAGAGTTGTTTTGATTTGCATTTCTCTGATGACTAAGGATGTTAAACATTTCCTTAAGTGTCTTTCAGCCATTTTAGATTCCTCTGTTGAGGGTTCTCTATTTAGGTCTGTACTCCATTTTTATTGGATTATATGATCTTTTGGTGTCCAATTTCTTGAGTTCTTTGTATATTTTGGAGATCAGACCTCTGTCTGATGTGGGGTTAGTGAAGATCTTTTCCCATTTTGTAGGCTGTCTTTTTGTCTTGTTGACCGTGCCCTTTGCTTTACAGAAGCTTTTCAGTTTCAGGAGGTCCCGTGTATTAGTTGTTTCTCTTAGTGTCTATGCTACTGGGGTTATAGTTAGGAAGTGATTTCCTGTGCCAATGCGTTCAAGTGTACTTCTCACTTTCTCTTCTATAAGGTTCAGTGTGGCTGGATTTATGTTGAGGTCTTTGATCCATTTGGACTTGAGTTTTGTGCATGGTGATAGGTATGGGTCTATTTTCAGTCTTCTACATGTTGATATCCAGTTATGCCAACACCACTTGTTAAATATGTTTTCTTTTTTCCATTTGATATTTTTGCTTCTTTATCAAAGATCAGGTGTTTGAAGATGTGTGGATTGGCTGGGCGGTGGTGGCGCATGCCTTTAATCCCAGCACTCGGGAGGCAGAGGCAGGCGGATCTCTGTGAGTTCGAGACCAGCCTGGTCTACAGAGCTAGTTCCAGGACAGGCTCCAAAGCCACAGAGAAACCCTGTCTCAAAAAACCAAAAAAAAAAAATGTGTGGATTGATACCTGGGTCTTCTATTTGGTTCTATTGGTCCTCCTGTCTGTTCTTATACCAATACCAGGCTGTTTTCAGGACTGTAGCTCTGTAGCAGAGTTTGAAGTCAGGGACTGTGATGCCTCCAGAAGTTCTTTTATTGTACAGGATGAGTCTTACATTTTGAAGGCAAGGGGAAGTCACCTAAGACACAAGGTGGTACCCTGAGAATAGGAAACTTCAAAGTCCATCCCCACAATGACATACTTCCTCCAACAAGGCCACACCAACCCACTCCAACAAAGTCACACACCTTCTAATAGTGTCACTCCCTGTGAGATTATGGGGGCTAATTACATTCAAACTACCACAGTTCTCCAGCACCATATCTGTCTGCATGCTGCCATTCACCCAGCTGCCTTGCGCCCCATCATGATGTTACTGGACTAAACTTTTGAAACCATAAGCCGCCACCTCAATTAAATGTTTCCTTCATAAGAGTTGCCATGGTCCAGCAGGGCAGTGGTGGTGCATGCCTTTAATCCTGGCACTCCGGAGGCAGAGGCAGGCGAATCTCTGTGAGTTCGAGGCCAGCCGGGTCTACAGAGCGAGTGTCTCAAAAAACAAAAACAAAACAAAACAAGAGTTGCCATGGTGACGGCATCTCTTCACAGCAAATAGAAACTCTAACTAAGACAGGTGATATCTGTTCTGGGGGAAGTTCGGCCCCAAGCCCCCTCCCCCATCTCTTTCCAAACCCTGCCATATCTCAGAAAGCCTGCCAAATGGTGACCACTCCCCCAGAGATGCTCAAGATCACTCCCACAGTGTATTTAAACTGCCCACCAGAAAACAGACATGTGATTTTTCCGGTCTCTCTTTCCCGTCTCCTATGGGGGGGGGGGCGCTGGAAAATCATCTGGGAGCATTTTACACATTAAACCTGGCCTTTTTCTAATTTGGTTTGATTTGGTCTGATTTGGATTGCTGTGTCTATTGTGGGATCTCCTTATCTGGGATAAGGAGATATGTATGTACTGAAGGGAATTTAGCCCACTCCAGCGTGTGGCTCTGGCAGCCCTTGCCCTTCCTCCCCTTCCCCCTGCCTTGCTAATAAAAACCATTAGATTACATTCCTAAAGCTAGCCATCAATGTCTAGTCCCTTACTTGGCCAATGCTTCCTCTTGAGACTGACTACCAAGGTCCAGCTATCAAAGTACTGAAGTCCAGCACTCAAAAGCCCCCTTTGGTTCATCAAATTAATATCCCCAATCAAAATTATAGTACCAAGTGCTAGCGCATTCTAACGTGGACCTCCCTTTTGTCTCCTCTTAAAATTACACCTGCAAGGTTATTTGGGGCTGTTTTTCTGCCCGAGTCTGAAAGCAGCCACTTTTAATTTGTGTTCCCTGTTTAATACCGAATCTCTGTGAAACAGGTGTTTGGATGTGGTTTCTGTCTAGCTGGGGGTCTGAGGGGGAGCCCTGCTGTATAAGGGGGTAGATACAAACAGAACTACCAAAGCCCCCAAGTGATAACACCCCCTTCTGTCTTGACAGCCTTCCTGTGGTGTGGGAGAAACAGAAACAGTTTGTCATCCTGCTTGAGCAGCCTGCTCTAATCCCGTCTTTCCCGTCTGCATTAGACCCTGAATTGTGCAATCTCAGCTAGGCGTAGCCATTAAAGTGCCACATGGGCAGCATCCGTCAGTCTGGAGGTCAGAAAACCCTGTAGTTTCCAAAGGTGATTTCTCAACTTGGGATCTGATTTCGGGGAAGAGTATTTAAAGGAGTCCACAAAGAAAAATGGGTAATTGACTAAGAGAAAATGGTGACGCCAATGAAGGGAAAAGCCTTAGCTGCCAGTACATGCCAAGCCGTCTGTTCCCACAGCTTCACCAGAGTTCAGCGCAACGTGTGGGCAGCGAACTCTCAATAGACATCGGCTCTCTTTTAATGTTCAGTTTGTTGGTTTTTCTTTGTTTTTTTTGTTTTTGTTTTTGTTTTTTCTAGACAGGTTTCTCTCTGTAGCCCTTGTTGTCCTTGTACTCACTTTGTAGACCAGGCTGACCTCAAACTCACAGAGATCCACCTGTTTCTGCCTCCCGAGTGCTGGGAATAAAGTGTGAGCCACTACTGACTGGCTCGGCTCTTTTTTTGTTTGTTTGTTTGTTTGTTTGTTTGTTTGTTTGAGACAGGGTTTCTCTATATTATAGCTTTAGTGCCTGTCCTGGAACTTGCTCTGTAGCCTAGGCTGGCCTCAAACTCACAGAGACCCATCTCACAGAGATCCACCTGTCTCTGCCTTCCAAGTCCTGGAATTAAAGGCGTGTGCCACTACAACCGGGCTTTTTTTGTTGTTATTGTTTTGGTTCTTTTCTTTACAATTATTTTGTGCTTGCACACAGGAAGAATTCAGAGAACTTCTTTTGGGAGTCAGTTTTCTCCTTCAAGGTCATCCTTGGCTGTCTGGGCTTCGTGACAAACTCTTTCAAAAATAGAATCAAGGGATAAAGACGTGGCTCCAAAGTTAAGAGCACTGGCTACTCTGGTAAAGGTTCAGCAGAGGATCTCTCTTCCGGCTTCTTCGGGCATTATATGCATACGGCGGACTTACAAACATGCAAGCAAAACACTCATACACATAAAATACAAATAAACAAGTCTTTAAAGACTAATTGAAAAACTAAAGCTGAAATTAGAAACAAATTGGTAGGAACATAAAACAGAGCCCCACCCTCAACCGAAAGGGTGCAACGGCTCTTCTGACCGCTAGGTGGCAATCTCAAGGCTCGCCCCCAAGCGCCCGGACGAGACGCACGCGCACTGCTCCTCGGCTTTGCTGTTGGAGCTACGCCTGCGCAGGCAGCGGGGTACGCGCCGTTTTCCCGTGCGCACTGCGCTCGTGTACGCGCCCTCGCGTGCACGCCCCGCGTCTCGCCGTCCCGTTATTCCCGGGTCTCCGCGAGCGGCAGTGCCGACCCTGCGGTCCGACATGTCCCAGCTGCCCGCAGTCAGCAGCGCCCAGCAGACGGACGCAGCGAGCGGTGACCGCGGGCTCCCGCAGGCCGAGGTAGGCGGCGGGCGGCGTGCGCTCCCGGGCCCGGCGCGACCGGAGGAGATCCGGGGAGGCCCGATGACAGCGGCCCGGGAAGGCCCCGCAGCCCCGGGAGCGGCGGCCAGGGGAGGCCGGGTGGCTGCAGCCCGAGAAGGCCGGGCGGCGGAGGCCCGGGGAGCCCCCGCGGCGGCGGCCCGTGGTGGCGCGGCGGCCCGCGAAGGCCCGATGGCGCCGGCGTCCAGGGAAGCCCGGATGGCGGAGGTGGCCCGGCTGCTGGGCGAGCCGCTGGAGGAGGAGGCGCCCGAGGGCAGGCCCCGGTCCAGGGCGGGCGGCTTGGCGGCGATGCCGTACCTGCGCCTCCGCCACCCCCTCAGCGTCTTGGGCATCAATTACCAGCAGTTCCTGCGCCACTACCTGGAGAACTACCCGATCGCCCCGGGCCGGATCCAGGAGCTGGAGGAGCGCCGGCGGCGCTTCGTGGAGGCCTGCAGAGCCCGGGAGGCAGCCTTCGACATAGAGTACCTGCGCAACCCTCAGAGGGTGGATTTTGACATTTTAACGTTTACCATAGCCCTGACTGCGTCGGAGGTGATCAATCCTCTCATAGAAGAACTGGGTTGTGATAAGTTCATCCATAGAGAGTGAGGAGGCAGGCGAGGGTGGGCACGGCATCAGGAAGACTCGGCATCCAAGACAAACCCCATCCTACAACTTGGTTTTCAGAAGTCAAAAGGATCTTGAGAATAGTCAGCGTGCATCGTTGGAGGGAGGAAAAAGGCGTCAGAAATTTGGGGGGGGGAGGAAATGTCCAAAGCATCCTTAGACTCCTGTGACGTTTCTTGAGTTTATAATTGGTTGAGCGTTCTTGTGTTAGGGAAAACATCCATCCATGTGGCTTCGTTAATGAGCAAAGGATGGTTTTGTAAAATTTTGAGACTTAAAGAAAATTGCCAGTAAAAGAGCCCACGATGAAGAAAGATCAGCGTGAGAGTTTAAACTGGTTTCAGGACCAAGTACTTGACCTTTGTGAGCACTCCTCTCATGTCCGAGTCAATGAGACTGAAGAGTTAAGACTCATTTTGTGTTTCTGAGACATAAATATTGTATATAGTATGTGATAAGTAGTGTTTTCAAACATATCAAATTTCTGGAATTTGGATTCCATTTTCCAAACGTTTTTCTTGTTTTTTTTTTTTGTAAGTCATCTATTCATAAGCACCAAGAATATGAAGACTGAAGTATTTTGTCCTTCCTTTCTTGCCCCCATACCTAATGCTGCCCCCAACGTCAGCTTCCTTCCTACTTTTATTATGTATACACATATATATATATTTTATTTCGTCACAAAGTTGACGTATTTTGGTTTACATGTTGTGATTTTATTGAGGAAATATCTTGAAGAACCTTCCCAGCCAGTATATTTACTCCTTAAAGCTGTGTTTGCATTCTGTGGCTATGCTGTGATCAACCAGAAGGATGCTGGACGCTTGGGCCGTTTCCCATCCTCTTCCCCTCTGCCGGGCATCTCCGGTGTTTATCACCCGGAGCTGCTTTGGTTCTGAACTCCTTTCTCATGTTTACCTTCTCAAGTTGGAATACGTCTTATACTTGATGGTGATAGAGACCACTTTTTTCTTATTTTTCCTTTAAGTTTCCATAAAATCGATGGTTCATCTCACTAGCTTCTTAGGCTTTTTGCTCTTGGTAATGTCTATACTCTGATTTCTAGAAGTGACTGTCCCGGGCCAAAAGGTTGCCTTTGTAACTTTACAGATACAACTGATTGATCTCTGTACACTCCCACCAGTAGTTGGTAAATGGATATTTTCTGATTGTCTCGCCAATGTGTTCAGCCATCAGACATTTAGTGATTACCAGCCTGGAAAAGGGTATATCAGTTTCAAGGATTTAACGTAAGCTATATTTTCATTTAAGAATCAAAAGGGGGCTTTCTTGGTGATAGCACACTCGCCTAGAATAACCTAATGATAGCACACTAACCCCACTGAGGGGCTGGGGTGTGGCTCAGTGGTGGAGCCCCTGCCTAGAATCCCCCAGTGAGGGGCTGGGGTGTGGCTCAGTGGTGGAGCCCCTGCCTAGAATCCTCCAGTGAGGGGCTGGGGTGTGGCTCAGTGGTGGAGCCCTTGCCTAGAATGCTAAAGTAAGTCTCTAGGCCTGGTTCCCAGCACCACAAAAATCTGACTTTTCCTCTCTCATGACTGTCCACATATTTTTTTTGTTTGTTTGGTTGGTTGGTTTTGTTGTTTTTTGAAGCAGGGTTTCTCTGTGTAGCCCTGGCTGTCCTGGAACTCACTCTGTAGTTGACTGGCCTCCAACTCTGAGATCCACCTGCCTCTGCCCTCTGCTTCCTGAATGCTGACCCTGGCGGTCCTGGAACTTGCTCACTCTGAGATCCACCTGCCTCTGCTTCCCAAATGCTGGGATTAAAGGTGTGCGTCACCACCGCCCAGCTGACTGTCCGCATTCTCTATCCATTTCTCCCCTCGATTTTTTTTTTACTGACTCTAGTTGTTGATTTGTATTAGTGGCATTAGGTATGACAATAGTTTGTGATGTGAGTTGCAGATATATTTTTCCAGTTATTTGGCTTTTCTGAAAGATTTTTATCCTTGATGTGGGTTCAGGGGATCAAACTCAGGTCACCAGGCTTGTGTGGTACCCACAGAGTCAACACAACTGCCTGGGTTGTTTACCCTGCTTTCCCTAGATTGTGCAATATTTTGAATCCCAAAGTTTCCTTAGAGTATGTGAAAGATGTCATTTTTTGGTTTTTTTTTGTTGTTGTTGTTGTTGTTTTAGGTTTTTCAAGACAGGGTTTCTCCGTAGCTTTTTGGTTCCTGTCCTGGAACTAGCTCTTGTAGACCAGGCTGGCCTCGAACTCACAGAGATCCGTCTGCCTTTGCCTCCCGAGTGCTGGGATTAAAGGCATGTGCCACCACTGCCCGGCAAAATGTCATTTTTTTCACTTGGACCATTTGGGATTTATTCAGAGGCGTAGTAGTCTGAGGGAAGGACCTACTTTTCACTTAGCAAACCAGCTCCTTAAAGAGCTCTTCAGTTTCTGATGCTGAACCCACCATGCTCTCAGAGTTCCTGCTTGTTTTGCTCATGTTTACTTTGGAGGGGGCATTGAAACGTGTCCTGGAAATGATTCTGTAGACCAGGCTGGTCTTGAACTCAGAGATTCACCTGCCTCTGCCCCTGTTTGCTGGGATTAAAGGCGTGAACCACCACATCCATTATTACTTTTATATATTACTATTATTACTACTATAGTACTATTATTTCAGACAAAACTTTTTATTGGAATCATATTTCTTATAGCCAGGGGATAACTTCTGTCTTTAAAGTACTGAGTCATATGTTTTAAAGATTTTATTTATCTTCAATATGTATGAGCTGTTGTTTGCTTTTAGGTATGTCTACCATGTATGTGCAGTGCCTCAGAAGGCCAGAAGGGGGCACTGGATCCTTTGGAAGTAAAACTATAGATGGTTATGAGTCACCGAGTGGGTGTTAGAAACCAAACCTGTGTCTTCTACAAGAGCACAAGTGCTCAACCTCTGAGCATCTCCAACCACTGACTCTTAGGGTGTGTTTTGTCATGTTTGATTTAAGACAGAATCTCACTGTTAACTCACACTGGCATGAAACTTAAGGACTCGCCTGTCTCGGTCTCCAAACTCTGGGTTACAGGTACGAGCACCCTCATCTAGCAAGGAAAGAGGCTCTTCTAGCCAGGTGGTGGCAAAGCCCTTTAATCCCAGCAGAGGACAGTGAGTCTCTGAGGCCGATTGGTCTACAGCATGAGTTTCAGGCTTCGCAGAGAAACCCTGTCTCGAAAGAAAACAAAGAGATGGAACTCTTCCTATGCAAATAAACTGTTTTTATACTTTTTACTTATTTATTTTGGTTTTTCAAGACAGTTTCTCTGTGTATCCCTGGCTGTCTCTGAACTCATTATGTAGACCAGGCTGGCTTCCAACTCAGAAATCCACCTGCCTCTGCCTCTGGAGTGCACGGATTAAAGGTGTGTGCTATTTCATAGTTTTTAAAGACTGCCTAAACCAAGTGGTGGTGGCTCATGTCTGTAATCCCAGAATGTGGAGGATGAGGCAGGAGGATCATTAGAAGTGTGGGATCAGCTTTGGCTAAATGTCCTGGCTCAAAAAAATTAGGGTTGGGGGGCTGGAGAGATGGCTCAGAGGTTAAGAGCACTGGCTGCTCTTCCAGAGGTCCTGAGTTCAATTCCCAGCAACCACATGGTGGCTCACAACCATCTGTAATGAGATCGGGCGCCCTCTTCCGGCATGCGGGCATACACGGAGGCAGAATGTTGTATACATAATTAATAAATAAATCTTTAAAAAAAAAATTAGGGTTGGGAGGCAGCACAGCCTGTAAAATGTTTGCTTTTAAAGAATGGTGACCCAGGTTTGTCCCCAAAACCCGATGGAAACCTGCATGAGGTGTCATGTGCTTGTAGTCCCAGCACTGCTGACGTAAAGGGAGGATTCCTGAGGTTCACTGAGGAGCCAGCAGCCCTGGGTCCCAGTGAGAGACCTGTCTCTGACCTCCAGGCATACACACAAATTTTTAAAAACTTCATTGTAGCCTTAAGTTGAGTATAAATGTTTATTTGGAGAGCACTAATACTGTTAAATGAATTTCCCTATTCATGGGTCTAGCCTTTTCATCTTTTGTCTGCATATATGTCTGTGTACTTGAATGCCTGGTGCTCAAGGAGACCAGGAGAGGATTCTGATCCCCTGGAGCTGGAGATACAGATGCCTGTGAGCCACCATGTGGGTGCTGGGAATCAAACCTGGGTCCTGTGGAAGAGCAGCCACTGCTATCAACCACTGAGGTTATTCCTATTATGTTTTCTGAAAGCTTCCATAGCTCTTCAAGATGATTGGTTCCTGCTCGTTCCCAGATAGCCAGTCAGTGTACTCTGATATGTGTCTCTGTGTGGTGCACACACATGGGTATGTGTGTGCATATGCATATACACAGAGGCCAGAGCAGGACGTCACGTGTTTTCTATCACTTGCCAAGACAGTCTCTCACTGAACCTGGAGCTAGGCTGGTAGCCTCCCGTCTCTACCTTCCACAGTGATAGGGCCATAGACATGTGACCATGCTCAGTTTTTTACATGGATGCTAAGATTTGCATTTCAGGCCCTTATGGGTGCACAGTGTGATGGCCAATCTTGATTGCCAACTTGATTTATCTGGAGAGAATACCTCTAGCATATTGGCCTATGGGTAAGTCTATGAGGCATTTTCTTCATTGCTGATTAATGTAGCAAGACCCAGCCCACATGGGCAGTGCCATCTCTAGGAAAAGTAGCTGACCAAGCCAGAAGAGAAAGCCACTAAACAGCACTCATCCATGGCCTCTACTTCCGTTCCTGCCTCCAGATATCTGCCTCGAGTTCCTGCCCTGACTTCCCTCCAAGATGGACTGTGACTGTAGAGGGATAAACTGAAATAAACCCTTTCTTCCCGAGTCTGTTTTGATCTGTCTTTTATCACATCAGCTAGAACACAGAGTAAGTGCTCTCACAGAGTAAGAGCCGTCTGTCTGGCCCTCTCTCATCTCTACTGGCTCCTTGACCACTACATTCTATATAATAATCACGATTCATGAAAATTCTTTCCATAGCCCCCCCTCGTGTGTGTAAGAATGGATGTTAGAAGTTGGGCAGTGGTGGCATGTCGTGGTCCAGGTACCAGCCCGGGCCATAAATTATTTCTCGGACCAGCAGAGAGGCGTGGGAATAAAGACAAAACTCACATGACTTTATCGGGAGGGAGATTTCAGGGATCCTGAAACACTTGCCTGCATTTATCCTCCAAACAGCTTTTACACCAAAACATAGACTGAGGGGGAAGTTCATTAGCATTCTGTTTCCTAGGTAACCAGGAGAATGACTGGTCAAGTCCATAAATTTCTGTGCCCATTTTGTCGTCTTCCTATCTGTGCCTGCTCTGTCACATAAACTGAATTAACACCTCTTTCCCAGGCGAACTCCCAAATTACAAAGGAGAGCAACATTAGTATATCCTGACCCTTTGTTTAGGGTGGCGTCAGTTTGTCTGGAAAGGCTAGGTAACCACCTTCTGTGTGGCCAGGCGCAAACTGTGGCCTGAGAGTCTGGCTGCCGTACACTGTAGAAATATGGGCCTGTAAGATGCCCTACAATCCACTCACCTCTTACTAATTTTAATAAAGTCTGTGCTTCTGCAACAATACAGATTATCAAGTGTGCATTAGGCAAAGACTTCTCCATATGCCCAAATTTACCCATCCTTGGAACAGGCATTCCATTCATGCAAGCTCCTGTCTTAGGCACCTGGGGAGAAGAAGCTTCAAACCCGTCTCTGACTGCCGACCTCTGTGAACAAAAGAGAACAGGGGAGAGAGATACCTTTGGGCTCTGTGTCTCGGAGCCATACTTTCTAGTCAGGAGAGATGATAATGTTTTATGAACATTCATGCTCCTAAAGGCTACAGTCTCCTAGTTAAAGGAGAGTAGGGTCACCTGAGTTGAAAATGTTCCTTCAGCTGGTCTAGAGCACCTCTTAAATTTTTTACATTGTTATCAAAATCTAAAATTCTGAACACATGCATTAAACCCAAACATTTACAGGGCTTGTCAAACTTATCTCAACATCTTATAAGCAGTTACAACCATCACCAGGTCAATACCATAATTCTAGAATGGGGATTAAGAATAAATTCACAATTAACATATCACAATCTTCTTAAATCCATATTAATCAAAAGACAAGGAAAGCTCTTCTGATGGGTGAGAACAACGGCATTGCTGCTGTCGGACACCAGTTCCAGGCTCTGTGCAGCAGTTAAACCCCCAGGCTGCCTCCTCTAAGTGAAGAGGGCTTCAGCCATTCCTTATTGAGTCTTTCTTTCCCTGAGGGGAGAGCTTAGGTCTTAGTTCTCAGGTCCAATATTTCAATCAAAATGAGTTCTGTGTCGCAGAGATTAAAAGAGTCAAATGTTCAGTCTGCCTCTCAGCCCCAAAGCAAACAGGACTCAGGCTGCAGGAAATTGAAGTCATCGCGGTCAGGTCATCTCAGCAGGGCCTCTGGGTCCATGGCCCGAATGTCTGGCAGCAGCTCAGCATCCTCCCCCAGTGCAGCATGGCGCCCTGCAGTGTAGAGTGGCGGCAGCAGGTCCCGCAGACCGGGCACGCCTCTCTGGGTGCCGGGGAAACTGGACCATGGACTCCTCTCCGGCTCCTCTACGGGGCGGGGCGTTTGCAGCTATGATGTCATCGGGTCTGCCACTCCTTTACTGCATACGCAGTCATCTCAGCCAGTTTTATTTCTTTCTGTGACAAAGCACAAACACATCCTCGACCCCCAAATTACTATAGGGTCAGGTCTTTTTATAATTCATTGCAAGGGTGCCTTGGTGGCACCATGCTAGATCTGCCTGCAGCAGATCTGCCTGCAACGTTTATCCTTTTGTTTTCAAGGAGCCATGACACACCCCACAATTCCTTTTCATTGTTAACCATATATGCAGTCCTTCCATTGGCAGAGCCATTTGAAAATTTAGCATGGCATCCTTTAAGGGATCTTTAGCTATAACATTAGCAAAATATAGTTGTGTGAATAGCAGCAGCGGTCAGCTGGGAAAAGATTATTACTCTGGCTTTTT
>NW_026068048.1:28986-30818 GCF_014885135.2 Alexandromys fortis
AATGCATCACAGTCTCTGACTTCAAACTTCACCACAGAGCCACAGTACTGAGAACAGCTTGAAACGGATGAGGATCAAAGGAACTGATAGCAATCCACACCTGCAAACAGATTTCGATGAAGAAGCAGAAATGTGAAATGCAGAAGGAAAGCATACCTAACCTGCTTATTTTTAATTGTCCTGAAGCTTCGGTTCCCTGAGGCTACCTTTTTCAAACCTGCCCGTCAGCTCCTAGCTGAAGGGGGGAGGGGGGAGGAAAGCAGGTCACTCCTCTGTTCTTTTGGGCGGCTCTGGGCTGCTGACTGTGTGGGGTTAAGTTTGCTCTCTAAAGTTGTCTGTCTGGAGAGATGGCTCAGCGGTTAAGAGCATTGCCTGCTCTTCCAAAGGTCCTGAGTTCAATTCCCAGCAACCACATGGTGGCTCACAAACATCTGTAATGGGGTCTGGTGTCCTCTTCTGGCCTGCAGGCATACAGACAGACAGAATAATGTATACATAATAAATAAATATCTGGGCTGGAGAGATGGCTCAGAGGTTAAAAGCCACATGGTGGCTTACAACCATCTGTAATGAGATCTGGTGCCCTCTTCTGGCATAAAAGCATACATGGAAGGGATGTTGTATACATAATAAATAAATAAATCTTTGCCTGGCCTGGCAGTGGTGGCGCACGCCTTTAATCCCAGCACTCGGGAGGAAAGACAGGCGGGAGGGAAAATTCATTAGCATTCTGTTACCTAGGTAACCAGGAGAATGACAGTGGTCACGGCCACACCTTTCTATGCCCGTTTTGTCGTCTTCCTACCTATGCCTGCTTTGTCAGGTAGACTGAATTAACACCTCTTTCCCAGGTGACCTCCAAATTATGAAGGAGCAGAGTGACATTAGCAGATACTGTCCCTTTGTTTAGGATGACAAACTAATGTTTCTCTCGGTGACCACCTTCTGTGTGGCAGGCGTGAACTGTGGCCTGAGAGTCTGACGGCCATACACTGTGGAAATATGGGCCTGTATAATATGGCTCTACAGTGGCACACACTTTTAATCCCAGCACTCGGGAGGCGGAGGCAGGTGGATCTCGGTGAGTTTGAGGCCAGCCTGGTCTACAAAAGCTAGTTCCAGGACAGGCTCCAAAGTTACAGAGAAACCTCTCTCCAAAAACTAAAAAATTAATTAATTAAATGAGCATAGCTGCTCTTGCAGAGGACCCAGGTTCAATTCCCAGCACCTGCATGGCAATCCACAATCACAAATGTCTGTGACTCCAGTTCCAGGGGATCTAATGCCCTGTTCTGACCTGCACAGGCATCAGACACACATGTAGCGCACATACATGCATGCAGGCAAAACACTCATTGTCAGAGTCCGGTGCTAGCCCAGAACACAAATTATTTCTCTAGACCAGACCACAACATAAACTATCTCTCTCTGGAGCTGCGTGGAGGCACGGGAATCAAGACACAACCCACATGGCTTTATCGGGAGAGAGATTCTCAGTGGTCCCTCATGAAATCCTGAGTTCACATCCTGAAGAATTCCCCTGCTTTATTCTCCAATCAGCCTTATACATCAAAACATGAACTGAGGGGGGAAATTTCATTAGCACTCTGTTTCCTAGGTAACCAGGTGAATGGCTTTTAGTCACGTCCACATCTACCTATGCTTGCTGTCACATTTTTCTGCCCTATGTAGCCATGACTCACTGTGTAGCCATGGCTGGCCTGGAACTCATAGAGTTCCTCCTGCCTCAGCCTCTTGAGTGCTGCTGAGTCCAGAGCATCACCACCATCTCTGCTCCCAGTCAGTGTGTGTGCACATGCCACAGGTGTGCC
>NW_026068048.1:40216-43442 GCF_014885135.2 Alexandromys fortis
TGGGCTGGAGAGATGGCTCAGAGGTTAAAAGCCACATGGTGGCTTACAACCATCTGTAATGAGATCTGGTGCCCTCTTCTGGCATAAAAGCATACATGGAAGGGATGTTGTATACATAATAAATAAATAAATCTTTGCCTGGCCTGGCAGTGGTGGCGCACGCCTTTAATCCCAGCACTCGGGAGGAAAGACAGGCGGGAGGGAAAATTCATTAGCATTCTGTTACCTAGGTAACCAGGAGAATGACAGTGGTCACGGCCACACCTTTCTATGCCCGTTTTGTCGTCTTCCTACCTATGCCTGCTTTGTCAGGTAGACTGAATTAACACCTCTTTCCCAGGTGACCTCCAAATTATGAAGGAGCAGAGTGACATTAGCAGATACTGTCCCTTTGTTTAGGATGACAAACTAATGTTTCTCTCGGTGACCACCTTCTGTGTGGCAGGCGTGAACTGTGGCCTGAGAGTCTGACGGCCATACACTGTGGAAATATGGGCCTGTATAATATGGCTCTACAGTGGCACACACTTTTAATCCCAGCACTCGGGAGGCGGAGGCAGGTGGATCTCGGTGAGTTTGAGGCCAGCCTGGTCTACAACAGCTAGTTCCAGGACAGGCTCCAAAGTTACAGAGAAACCTCTCTCCAAAAACTAAAAAATTAATTAATTAAATGAGCATAGCTGCTCTTGCAGAGGACCCAGGTTCAATTCCCAGCACCTGCATGGCAATCCACAATCACAAATGTCTGTGACTCCAGTTCCAGGGGATCTAATGCCCTGTTCTGACCTGCACAGGCATCAGACACACATGTAGCGCACATACATGCATGCAGGCAAAACACTCATTGTCAGAGTCCGGTGCTAGCCCAGAACACAAATTATTTCTCTAGACCAGACCACAACATAAACTATCTCTCTCTGGAGCTGCGTGGAGGCACGGGAATCAAGACACAACCCACATGGCTTTATCAGGAGAGAGATTCTCAGTGGTCCCTCATGAAATCCTGAGTTCACATCCTGAAGAATTCCCCTGCTTTATTCTCCAATCAGCCTTATACATCAAAACATGAACTGAGGGGGGAAATTTCATTAGCACTCTGTTTCCTAGGTAACCAGGTGAATGGCTTTTAGTCACGTCCACATCTACCTATGCTTGCTGTCACATTTTTCTGCCCTATGTAGCCATGACTCACTGTGTAGCCATGGCTGGCCTGGAACTCATAGAGTTCCTCCTGCCTCAGCCTCTTGAGTGCTGCTGAGTCCAGAGCATCACCACCATCTCTGCTCCCAGTCAGTGTGTGTGCACATGCCACAGGTGTGCCACAGGTGTGCCGCAGTTGTGCCACAGGTGCCATAGGGTCAGCGGACAACTTGCAGGAGTTAGCTTTTCTTCCACCATGTAGATCCCAGGTTCATCACTCAAGACGTCACCTTTACCTACTGAGGCATCTCCTGCCCCCCCCCCTCCTTTTATTTACTTTGAGACAGGGCTTTACTAAGTTGCCCAGGCTAGCCTTGAACTCAACCCTGTAACCCAAGCTGACCTTGAATCTCTTCTTCCTACCTCAGGGACCTAAGTAGCTGCAATTACAAGCTTGAGCCAGCAGGCCCAGCTGCCACAGTGTTGACAGGTTGGTGACCCAGGGACTCTGGATTCATCAAAGGACAAGAAGGTAGGTACAGAGTAGAATTAAATGACATGATACAGCTGCATTTCAAACAGAAACTGGGCCATTCGAGGGTGACAGGATGCAAATGGCTCTCACGTACTTCAGGCAGGTTTTCATATAGCCCGGGCTGGCCTCGAACCTGCCATGCAGCTAAGGAGGACTCTTCCTGTCTCCACCTCCCAAACACTGGGACTCCAGAGACAGCTCCCTTGTATAGTCTTTCTTGGCAGTTGCAACCAAAGGAGAGCTTCCAGACAACAGCGAGTAAATGAAGTGCCGCCGACCGCTGAAAAGAGGCCACACGGAAGTACCAAGGGGACAGCCGCCTTTCCTGAGAATCAAGAAAGTTACACAAGGGGGCTGGACAGGTAGTTCAGCGGTTAAGAGCACTGGCTGCCCTTCCAGAGATCCTGAGTTCAATTCCCAGCAACCACAACCATCTGTAATGAGAGCTGAGATCTGATGCCCCCTTCTGGAGTGCAGGCAATGCAGGCAGAACACTGTATACATAATAAATAAACTATACCAATAGACCAGCAAGATGGTTCCCTGGGTAGAGGTGCCTGCTACCAAGCCTAGCAACCTGAGTTCAGTTCCACATGGTAAGACAGAACTGACTCCGATCTCCATACACAAGCCACACGTGTGTGCACACACAACTGAGACAAGTGGGCACAGGAGCCAGAGAATGGCACAGTAGGTAAAGGACTTATCAAGCAAGACAGGAACCTGAAACCAATGCTCTGATTCTGTGTAAGCGTGGAAAGAAAGAACCAGCTCTAAAAAGTTGACCTTGGCCTCCACAGGCACCCAGTTCCATCTTACACATAAGAAAATAAGCTGTAGATTAAGAGCACTTTTTCTTGCAGAGGATCCAGGTTCAACTCCCAGCACCATCTTGTAACTCCAGTTCCGGGGGATCAGATGCCCTCTTCTGACCTCCGTGGAACCCAGGCAAATGTATGGTGTACATATACAGATATATAGCAAAACACCCATACACAACTTTTAAAGCAAGAGAAATTAGCCAGGCCTGGTGGCGAAGGTCTTTAATTCCGGCTTTCTGGAGGCAGAAGCAGGCAGATCTTTGATCATCTATATGATTTCCAGGCCAGCCACAGCTACCTAGTGAGCCGCTGTCTCAAATAAAACAAAATTAGTAAAATTTAAAGTATGTGATGGAGCCGGGCGGTGGTGGTGCACGCCTTTAATCCCAGCACTTGGGAGGCAGAGGCAGGCGGATCTCTGTGAGTTCGAGACCAGCCTGGTCTACAGAGCTAGTTCCAGGACAGGCTCCAAAACCACAGAGAAACCCTGTCTCGAAAAACAAAAACAAACAAAAAAAAAAGTATGTGATGGAACCCTTTGGTTGAGAGCTGGAGGCGGACGCGGCGGCAATAGCAGACGGCACCACTAGAGGGCGATAGAGGTCCAAACACGGTGCTTGCGCACGCACACCGTTTTCCAGCGCACCGAGGTCCGCGCATGCGCATGGCTTCACTGCCGCTGGAGCGGATGTGGAGCGCTCCTGAGCTCAGCGCTCCCTGGTGACCCTAA
>NW_026068048.1:48124-254998 GCF_014885135.2 Alexandromys fortis
GATAGTAGGTACCTATATCAGTATCTTCGCTTTTTATATTTTCAGTTATATTGGAAGTAATTTTATATTTTTTTTCTTTTTTATTGACTGCTATTTAAGGCTTGTATCTTAACATATATAATGAACTAGTCTTCTGGACTTCTGAACTGTTTGAAAATCCTTTTTTTGTTTTAAAGATTTATGTGTGCATGTGTGAGCTCACGAGTACCTGTGTATCATATGGGTGCAAGAGACTGAGGGGCTAGAAGAGGGTGTGGGAACCCCAGAACTAGCATTCCAGGCAGCTGAGAGCCCCCCTGTGGGTGCTGAGAACTGAAACCACTCCACTGAGTCATCTCTCCAGGCTGGGTCTCTGTTTGGTCCTGGCTGACCTAGAATTTGCTATGTGGTAGACAAGGTTGACCTTGACCTCACAAAGATCTCCTGCCTCTGCCTTGTGCCTAGTGTTTTGTGTGTTTGGTTTTTTGAGACGGGGTTTCACAGGACTGGGGCTGATCGTGAAGCCCTGATCCACCCACCTCCCAGACTGTGGGACTAAAGGTATGTGTCACCATGCCTAGCATTGTTTTGTAATGTTCTGTGAGTGTGTGCTTGCTCTTTACATAGAGAAAACTTAAGAATGGAAGCAGGCAAAGGGAAGGAGGGTTGGTATTTCTCAGAGGTATTGCCAGCCCCTTTGGGCCTCTGATAACTTCCATTTGCCCAGGAACTCGTGTGCATCTTTCTCGATACTCAGCCCAATCCTTCAGACGCGGCTCTGTCAGCTGTGTTTGCATCTCTGCGTATGAGGGGGACTGCTTTCCGTGTGCAATGGCCATTTTCAGTGAAACACTTGTCCGTAGCCTGTCACCAAACAGTCCTAGAAGGGTGTGATGGCACACACCCGGACAAGAAGGTCCAGCTGTGATAGCGCACACCTTTAATCGCTGCATTCAGGACACAGCAGCAAACACATCCCTGTGAGTTTGAGGCCAGCCTGATTTATAATTAAGTCCCAGGACAGCCAGGAATACAGAGTGAGATCCTCAAACAATAAAAGATCTAGATTCTCAAGTTGAGACCAGCCTGGGCACACAGGGTTGGCAAGATTGCCCAGTGGGTAAACAGCTTGCCAGGAAGTCTGGTGATCCCTGAAACCAAATGAAGCTGTGGGGACAGACCCCTCCAAAGGTGTCCTCTGACCTACCCATGGCCCATTACCACACAATAAATCTTTAACAAGTTACCCCTTTCCATGCAAAATGGATGGTTTCTGTGCTGACCACACTGACCCTTCTGCCCTGCAGGCAAGTGTTTTTGGCTGCACGTGCTCAACCACCTTCCGTTATGGTTTCCAGACTGACTCACAATGGCTTTCCACATGTGGCCAAGTGTAGCAGTCACCTCAGAAAGCTGGGACAGGATGACTGGCCCCACACTGTGAGTGATGAATGTGGATTGGCTGGAATACTGGCATTGCTCTCTGTGCATCCGGGACACTTCCAGCTCTAGGAGAACTCTTCTCCAGATCTGTCTCTTCCTGTTCTATTTGATTTTTCAAGACAGGGTTTCTCTGTACATCTGTCTGTCCTGGGACTTGCTCTGTAGACAGCTGGCCTTGAGCTAAGAGATCCACCTACCCTACCTCTGCCTCCCAAGTGCTGGAATTAACAGCATGGGTCACCACTGCCTGGCCCATTTCAATTCTTTTTATTAATTTTTTTTTTTTTTTTTGTTTTTCGAGACAGGGTTTCTCTGTGGCTTTGGAGCCTGTCCTGGAACTACTTCTGTAGACCAGGCTGGTCTCGAACTCACAGAGATCTGCCTGCCTCTGCCTCCCGAGTGCTGGGATTAAAGGTGTGTGCCACCATCGCCCGGCTTTTATTAATTTTTTTTTATCTATTTTACATACCAGCCAGTTTCCCCTCCCTCCTCTCCTCCCTTCCCCCCTCTTCCTTTCTACTCCCCCTCTCCTCAGGAAGGGTAAGGCCTCCCATGGGAGTCAACAAGGCATGACATACTAAGTTGAGGCAGGACCAAGCTCCTCCGCACTGCATCAAGACTAGGCGAGGCATCCCGGCATGGGAAATAGGTTCCAAAACCCAGTTCATGCTCCAGGGACCCTCCCCCACCCATTTCAACTCTTTAACTATGCCAATATGATCTAAAGTTTTCCAAATATGTCTTAAGTTAGACTGTTGGAAAGGAAACCATGACAAAAGTAACAAGATGGCTTTGCTAGTGTGAGGAGCCAAGGCTGACCCACCAGGAACAACTGGTCTAGCCTTATATTCCAAGGAGACTGTATGAGTCATATTCCTGTCACTGGCATGCAATACTTGAGACAGTTGATTTCCAAGGAGGAAAGGGTAATTCTGGCTCACAGTTTCAAAGACCTCAGTCCACGGCCAGTGTCAGTCAGTCTATGGTCAGAGTCAGTCCACGGCCAGCCTCAGTCCAGAGTCAGCGTCAGTCCCCGGTCAGAGTCAGTCCACGGTCAGCCTCAGTCCACGGCCAGTGTCAGTCAGTCTATGGTCAGAGTCAGTCCACGGCCAGCCTCAGTCCAGAGTCAGCGTCAGTCCACGGCCAGCCTCAGTCCACAGTCAGCATCAGTCCCCGGTCAGAGTCAGTCCACGGTCAGCATCAGTCCACGGTCAGAGTCAGTCCACGGCAAGCCTCAGTCCATGGTCGGAATCAGTCCACAGTCAGAGTCAGACCACGGTCAGAGTCAGTCCACGGTCAGCGTGGCCTTTACCTGGGCTGTGGCAATATGACACGTCATGGCTCACCTCACGGTGGCAGGATAGCAAGGAGAGAAAGGAAAGGTCTGGAGTCCCAATATCCCCTTCTGGAACCCACATCCAACAGCCTAACTTCCTCCCACTAGGGCCTCACCTCATAACGTCTACACACACACACACACACACACACACACACACACGCATGTGCATGCATGCACAAGCAGTAGCCCAGCCTGGGGACCAAGCCTTCGCGTGAACCTTCCCATCCTTCCTCCCACGCTCTGTGGTGGACCAGATGGGGTAGATGCTAAAAGCACGGTAGCAGGTGACTGGCGCAGACCTCAGGTGTGAGCGTGGTGACAGCGGACATTGTCAGAGGCCAACACAGGGAAACAGATTATATTCTCTTTACTTTCCTCAACCCCGCCTAAGCCCCAGCCACCATCAGAAAAGGACCTGGTTTGGGAGCATTTCAGCCCTTCTCATCATCCCGCTGAGGTTCCTGAGATGGGAAGAAAAACAAAACGGTAACAATTCCCCATGCAATATAAGTGTTTCAGTAAGGCTTAGTGTTCTAAGGCAGTCCGTGGATGGCGTTACTGAGTCCATATATATAGTTCATATATGTAGTTCTCTCTATATATACACATACATGTATGTATAGAGAGAGTCTGTATGTGTATAGGTATATTATAGGCCATATATGTGTGTGATCAGTATATATATAGTCCATATACAAGTGTGTGTGTATATAGTAAAGAAGAACTCGGGTCACAGAACCTCCTCCCTCCACCTCCCCAGCACAGGCCTGCACCACCTTATATGGTGCTGGGGATCAAATCCATGGCTTTTTGCGCACTAGGCAAGCAGTCTACGAGTGAGCTACATCCACAGCCCTTTTGTAGTTGGCATGTGTGGTGTATGTGTAGCTGTGTGTGTGGGTACACATGTTGTGTGCCTGTGCACATACATGCAGAGGCCAGAGGAAGATGTCAATATCTTTTCTCTCACTCTTCCTTATTTTTGTTCAGATTCACTTATTTTTGTTTTATATGTATGTTTCCTGGTATATATGTTTGTGCACCATATGCATGCCTAGCACCTGCAGAAGCCAGAAGAAGATGCTGGATCCCCTGGAACTGGAGTTACAGATTGTTGTGAGCCACCAGTGTGGGTGCTGGGGAGAAACTGGGTCCTCCCGAAGAGCCACCCAGTGCTTAACCCCTGAGCCATCTCTCCAGCCCCCATCCTCACCCAATTTTTTTGTTTTTGTTTTTGGAGACAAGGTTTCTCTGTAGCTTTGGAGCCTGTCCTGGAACTCACTCTGTAGATCAGGCTGGCCTCTAACTCACAGAGATCCACCTGCCTCTGCCTCCCAAGTGCTGGGATTAAAGACATGTGCCGCCACCACCTGGCATGGAATATTATTTTAACTGGGTAAATATGTGTTCCATTTGTTTATGCTACAGAATATAACTTTGACTATGTGAAAGTGTGTTACATTTGTTTAGCATTTCTTTCCCCTTGCCTGCCTAAGACACCTGGTTGGTCTAATAAAATGGCCAATTGCTAGGCAGGCAGAGAAAGGATAGACCAGGCTGGGAGGCAGAGAGAATAATAGGAAAATCTAGGCTCAGAGAAGGAGGAAAGAGTGAGGGAGATTACCCATCACTCTGGGAGTCCTCTCGTGGAACTGTCTCCATGATCTCATTGACAAGCCAAGCTTAGTGTTGCTGGACTGTCACACAAGCTAATGGTAAGTGGGGCAGGATTGCAAACCCAAGAGTAGCCTGGGTAATTTGAGGAGGAACCTATCTCAAAATAAGAAAGGGGAAAAAAGGGCAGTGGTGGCACATGCCTTTAACCCCAGCACTCAGGAGGGAGAGGCAGGTGAATCTCTGTGAGTTCGAGGCCTGCTTGGTCTAAAGAGTGAGTTCCAAGACGGGCACCAAAGCCACAGAGAAACAAAGGGGAAGGGGCAATGGCTGCAGCTCCGTGGTATAGCACTCAGGTGTGAGGCCCAGGTCAGGAGACAGGAGGAACGAGGCAAAGAGGGGTGAGGATGTGGTGCAGCAGGCTAAACAGACTGTCTCGAAGGGGGAATGGGAGGCTGACCACAATGCTCAAGGAACAAAGGTGCTTGTTGCCAAGTTTGGTGACCTGAGTTCAATCCCCAGGAAACCACACTGTGGAGGAAGAGAACCCACCCCTACACGATGTCCTCTCACCTCCACATCTATGCCTCGACATTCATGTGCCCCACAATGTAAAATAAAAGAAGTGCTGCACCGCGATTTTAGGGTGAGGGCCGGCCGAGCTGGAGCGGCCTGGGTGCTGCCCCCTGCTCTCACCTCCACGCCTCCCTGGCCTCCAGTGCACCTCGCTCATCTCCGCTACTGCTGCTACCTTTTCTTGATCTCCTCATCGATAATACCCATGAGTTTCTTCAGTCCGGTCTCATCCACAAACCCATCGCCTTTCTGGGTGCAGAGGAGAAAGAGTCCAGATGGGATTCTAACCTCCCAGTACCCCTAACCCCATCCTCTGACCCTGTTCAGCCCCCTCGCCCAGAATCACCTTCTTGGAATGGACCAGCTTCCCGTCCACAAACACTTCAAACTCCCCTGTTGTCTCGGTAGCTCTTTCCTCCTCCTGGCGAGGGAATGTAGCGGGTGGAGGAGGCTGAGAGGCTCCTCTGAACCATCAGGGTCTAGGAACCCTGACCACTCCCCAGGGCCCCAGCACACTCTTGGCGAGGGACTGTAGCCAGCGGGTGGAGGAGGCTGAGAGCGCTCCTCTTCCTGTCAGGGGCCTGGGAACCCTGGCCACTCCTTCTCCCCAGGGCACCAGCACACTTACAAAGTCCAGAAGGTTTGGAAAGTGATGCTCCAGGGTCTTTTTCAGAAGAATGAACTGAGAGGGAAAAGATGAGGTCATGGGGTCATGGGTCACAGGATAGGAAACGGACCCCCTTCCAGTCTTCGCATGGCATGTTCCCTTATGTTCTGAAGAAGAAACGACTCACCCGAAGGCCATAGCTTCAGAGGCCACTGGAAGCAGAAGGAGGGGGAGGAGGAGAGAGATAAGGGAGACACCATAGCAGCTGTGAGCCTGAGTCAGACCCCATCCCTGACCCGCCTATAGCATACCCCCTCACCCATGGTACCATCTCAGGGAAAAACTGCCATCCTCCTCCTAATCCCCGAGTGACTGTTCCCACCCTCCATCCCTTCTCCCCCACCTTGTCCAGCTACAGAACCCTTCTCATTGGGCTTTTTGCTTTGTTTTGTTTTTCGAGGAGGGGAGACATGGGAGAGAAGAGAGAGAGCTGGAGGGAGGCAAGCTTGTAAAGAGGAGAAAGAGAAGCTGTGGGGCGGGAAGAGTCGGAATGAGCTGACAGGAAAGGCTGGCAGAGCCAGAGGAAGGAACAGTCCCTGTGAGAAAAGGGCGTGGAGAGGCACTGGGAAGCCGGCCCTGAGCAGGTCCTATTCAACCCAGTCCCAGGTCACTGCTTGAGCCTGAGGCGGCATCCAGACTCCCCAGCTCTTGCTTCCCAGCTGCCCCACTACTGCCTGGCCAGCTCGGGAACCAGCAGTAGGTGAGGCGGCTCAGCAGACCATGTCCAGTACCAGTGGACCAGGCAGGACCCTCAGAGTCCTGGGGATCAACAGATGAATAGATGAATGAGAATGAATGGATGAAGGAATTAATGAATGAGAACGCAGGTTAGAGCCAGCAATCATGCAAATGCTGGATGAATGAGAGCAGATAAATGAAGCTCAGTGCTACTACAATCAGGAATGGATGAATGGATGGGAGTGCAAGCCGGGCAGTGGTGGCGCACACCTGTAATCCCAGCACTCGGGAGGCAGAGGCAGGCGAATCTCTGTGAGTTCGAGGCCAGACTGGTCTACAAGAGCTAGTTCCAGGACAGGCTCCAAAGCTACAGTGAAACCCTGTCTCGAATAAATGAATAAATAGAATAGAATAAGAGTGCATGAAGTCGAATGAATCATAGGAAGGAATGAAGAAGCAGGCATGAAGTAGAGAGGGAGGACTCCTGCAGATCAAGGAATTCTGACTGCCAGGTGGGAAATGCCCATCAGCGACTGGCTAAAGGAGAACGCAAGCACGCAGCTCAGAGTCACTCACACAAACGTTTGAAGGAATAGGAGAGAAGAAATGAAGCCCAAAGTCAGTAAAAATGCAAATGAGAGAGAATGAGTGAAGGAATCCCGGGAGCGGTGTGGGCGTGAATAAGGCAGCTGAGAGCCAGGGTGGGGAACTGAACAAAGCCTTCTAAACTCAAAGGGACAGAGAGGTGGAAGTCAGAACTGCGGATCTGCCTCCCTGCCTAGGGCACACCTGGCCTGCACAAACATGCCCAGAGCCCAGCAGCTGCCCACTTCAGCTGTCCCGGGTCGGGGGAGCCGCTCACCAGTAAGTCACACGAATCAAAATTCTGTTGGCCGCTGGAGAGTTGTCGCTGGTCGAGGGGACCGCCTTGGTGGAGATGAAGCTGGGTGATGGGGAAAGTGTGGGGAGCCGACCCAGAGCAGGGTCCTCCTTTAGCTGGGTGGTAAAGAACTGTAGTGCAGAGATGGGGCCCGGAGTGGGGCCCGGTGTACTGGAGGCCTTGGCGTCTAACTGATGGGTGGAGCCCAGTGTCTTGGAGGCCACGGCAGTAAGCACCGGAAAGGGATCCTGGATGCCCTCCGCTGGGATGTGGGTCGAGGATTCCTCCTTTTGAGTGAGTGTGGGACCCTTCGAGAGGGAGCTCGCACGCCTGGAAGAAGAGGGCTGAACCACGGGTGAGACCGAGTTCGGCAAGGACTCCCGGACTAGTTTGGGGGCTCTGACAGGTGCTGGGGGTCGCACCGGTGCTGGGGGTCGCACCGGTACTGGGGTTCGCACTGGTGCTGGGGTCGGCACCGGTGCTGGGGACCGGGCTGGAGCAGGAGTTGGAGCTGGGGTTGGAAACCGGATTGGAGGAGGGGTCGGGACCTGGGCAGGAACTCGGACTGGGGTGGAGGTTCGGACCGGACTCTGATTGTGGGCCATGGTCGAGACCGGGGCCCGGGTGGAAGTTCGGACCGGAGTCGGGTTGTGAGCCGGGTTCGAGACTCTGACTGGGGTAGCGGTTCGGATGGGAGTCGGTGGCCGGGAAGGGGTGTTTGCCCGGGCTGGAGAGGGAGCGGGCTTCCGCGCCTGGTTATTCATGGTGACCAGGTGAGACCCGGGTACCCCAAGCTGAGAGTCCCTCTTTGCCCTGATCCTTGAACGGGGAGAACATTCGCACCCCAGGGTTCTAAAACGGAAGCAACCACAAGCAGGAACCGTTACACACCGGTTTCCAGTCAGACACAGGGCTCTGGGTCTGAGAGGCGGTTCCGCCTCCCGATCTCTCCGAACAGGTCCCGCCCCTGCTCGGTTCCCAGCACCTGCGGACCCCCCCCCCCGTACCCTCCCCCCCTCCCCGAGCTTGGCTCCCGCTGACTCTCCTGCGTTTAGCTGCTACGACCTTTAAGTGTTAAGTGCAGGGGAGGAGGTTAACAGGATCAAGATCCCAGAGAGGAGGCACCACTGGTCTACAGGATCAGAGAGGATCTCTGAAGACAGGTTACAGCTACCAGATCCGGAGAGAAATAGCAACGCCCCACACAAACAATGCAGTTTACACAGAACCAGGGGCTGCCACCATTCTCACACCAGGTCGTGGATGCCCAAGTCCTGTGTTTTCAGGACCCTGAGAAGGGTCCCTGAAAGTTGTCAAAGTGAGGACCTGTCTTCATACTGTATCCCCAGCTCCTAGAACAAGACCTAGATCAATAAATGCTTGTGGAACCAGAGTTGGTGAGATTAAAAAAAAAGGTGGGAGGGAGCTTGCTGTGGTTGGGGGTTTGGTTTTGTTTTCACTCTCTGGGGCCCTACTGCCCAGCTCTCCAAAAAATACAGACTTATTCTTTCTTATGAATGTTCAGCCTTAGCTTGGCTTGCTTCTAGCCAGCTTTTCTTAAATTATCCCGTTTCTCTTTAACTACGTTTTGTCTCTGTTTTTTTTTTTTTTTTTTACCTTTCTTTATATAAGTCTTTCCTTCTTACTCTGTGTAGCTGTGTGGCCCCTGGTATCCTCTCTCCTTTTCTCACTTCTCCCTCTTCTTTTTCTCCTCCTATTCATTCTCTCTGCCTTGCTATTGGCTGTTCAGCTCCTTATTAGACCAATCAGGTGTTTTAGACAGGCAAAGCAACACAGCTTCACAGAGTTAAACAAATGTAACATAAAAGAATGCAACACATCTTTGCATCATTGAACAAATGTTCCACAGCATAAAGAATGTAACACATCTTAAACTAATATTCCACAACCACTTGCAGGAGAAAAGGGGGTGGGTTTGGGTTTTTGTAGGCGAAAACCAGAGGTGGCAGGGATTGGAGCCAAGGACCGAACCGTGTAAGCCAGACAGACCTCACTCTGAGGCCATGGGAATCACAGAAGAATGTTTTGATAGAGGATGTGGCCAGTTGGTAGAGTTTTCATAGCACTCACAATGTCCTGGGTTCAAGCCCTAGTCCTGGCTGTGTAGTCCCAGCACTCAGGGGCAAGGTCACTTTCAGGTACATATAAAAAAAAAACTCAGGACACATACCACCCTGCTGATACCCTAAAAGATGTCAGTCTTTACCCTTAGCTCTGAGGCAGTATTTCTAAGCCAGGGAACATAGTCCTGATAGGTGGGGGTAGAGTAGAGGACCTGTACCAGATAGCCAATGATAATGTGGATGATGGTGAGAGCATGGGCCACACTCTGTTAGCTCAGCCTTGGGAGGGCAATTAACCCGTGGCTGCCTGACCAGGATCCCTTGGAAGCTCTGGGCTCCAGGATGAAGGTGTGCTTCCCGCTGTGCGGTAGTCCACATCCATCATCACAGCGTGTTACCAGAAGTCCCTGCAGTCCATGGAGCCACCAACGCAGGCACCCAGATGTTTGTGCTGGGAACTCAGCTGGATCCTGGCCCACACCCTTATCCTAATTGGTTGAGTTTTATGTTTATTTTTTGTTTTGATTTGCTTTCTATTATCTTTGAGAAATATTCTTGCTATATACCTTAGGCTGGCAATGAACTTATGATCCTTTTATCTCTACCTATTTTTCCACTTTGTCCTGAAACAGGAAACAGGATCTCACTGTGTAGCCCTGGCTGGCCTGGAAATTGCTAAGACCAGCGAGGCCTTGAAAACACGGCGATCCACCTGCCTCTGCCACCCAAGTGTTGGGATGAAAGCTTATGACCCAAAGCAGACTTCCTTGGCTGATTTCAATTCTGTCCTTCCCTGTGCTGCACCATAACCATGAGCCTAACGTCTGGTGAACCTTACTATCAAAGGGCCAAGGCTAGCCCAGAGTGGGCGCACATGCCTCTAATTCCCAGTATGAATGAACCAGAAGTCAGGAAGCTGCTGCAAACTTGATGCTAGTTTGGCTCACAATTCAGTGGTCCTCAATTTCCCTAATGCTGTGACCCTTCAGTACAGTTCCTCATGTGGTGACCCCCAACCATAAAATTATTTCATTGCTACTTCATAGCCGTAATTTTGCTACTGTTATGGATTATAATGTAAATATCTGATATGCAGTATATTTGATGTGTGACCTTGAGAAAGGTTCATTTGACCCCTAAGGGTCTTGACCCACACGTTGAGAAATGCTAGTTTACAGATTCCAAGCCATAGCATCCTGTCTCGATTTAAAAACAAAACAAAAAATAAGTCGACCAGCATGGTGTCACACGCCTTTAATCCCAGTACTCGGAGGCAGAGGCAGGTAGACCTCTGAGTTCGAGGCCAACCTGGTCTACAGAGCAAGTTCCAGGACAGCCAGCTGCTACACAGAGAAGCCCTGTCTGGAGAAAAACAAAAACAAAAACAAAACAAGAAACAAAAACAAAGCAATTCTATTATTCTCCTTACGAGACATCTCTCTTCCTTAGTTCCAACATCAAAAACAAAGTTCTCAGCCTGACGTAGTAGATCAAAATAAGAGCCTTTATATAGATGCCTCTTGGGAGATGAGAAAAATTAGGTTATAAATAAGCATTATATACAACTTCCAAACGCAAAGTCCTCCCAAACACACTTTCCAGCCTCCAGTCAATGTGTGTGTGAGTGGGGGTAGAGACTGGACACCACAAAACAAACAAAAACATTCGGGCTCCATCTCCAGGCGATGACAGAGAAGGGGCCGTATTATGCCTGAAAAGAAACAAAATGAGAAAGAAGCATTAGAAAAGACACGTGGCAGGGGACAGCCTCCGAGCCAAGTACCCAAGGCCTGGAGCAAGAGAACCTGGGACTCAACTACCTCTCGAGCATAAATGGAAGGGGCCGGTATGACATAAATGGATCGAGAGTCTCCGTCTTCAGGGTGATTCCAGTCAGCGGAACTGTGGGAGGAGAGAAAGCGGGGACCACTCAGACCCCATGAGTTCTCTTTGTTTTCTGCACCCATTAAAGAGGGGAATCACAGATTGGCAAGGGGGAATTCTGCAATGACCCCATCAGAAGAAGGCTAGAACATCGGGGTAAGAGGGTCCAATAGGGAAGATGCATCAAGGAATCAGGACAATAGAACTGGCCACAGTGACAAAGTGTGCCGTCCTCACCTGGGGCCATCCCCAGCACCATCTTGTATCCTCAGATTGTTGAGTGCATCGGGCAGCGTGTGGACGGAAGGCTCCCGGGTCCCAGACAGCAAGCGAGTCCCCGGATCCCGGGCAGGGCTTCGGCGACGCACGTGGACAAGCAAGAGCGCGGCGCCGGCCAAGCCCGCAGCCACCAGCAGCCCCAAGGCGGGAGGCAGAAGGAAGCGCTGTGGGTCTGCCTGCCTCAGGCCCCGCGGGACCGCGGGCACCCCGTCCGCACCGTCGGGGCGCACAGAGAACTCGCATCTCACGCCCATGTAGCCGGGCGCGCAGGCGCAGACGAGGCCGGAGAAGTGGGCGTAGCAACGGCCTCCGTGCGCGCAGGGGCGAGAGGCGCAGGGGTCGGCGCGCTCCCGACAGTCGCGCCCACCGAAGCCCAGCGCGCACGAGCAGCGCCGCGCGCCGCCGCCGCCCTCCACGCACGTGCCGCCGTTGGCACAGGCGCGGCCTGCGCAGTCGTCCAGGTGGTGCTCGCAGCGCGGCCCCGCGAAGCCCGCGCGACAGCGGCAGCGCAGCGCGTGGCCCAGGTCCAGGCAGAGGCCGCCTGCAGGGAAGCGGTGTCAGCATCCGCGGGTCCCCTCCCGCCCCTCTGCTCTCTCTTTGACCAGACTTTGTAAGTTCCCGGTCTCAAGAGCCACGTCCTTGAATCAACTGGCCCCAAATTTTGAACAGGTCTTAATATGTAGTTGGACAAATGCGGGAGTTACAGGTGCAACTTCAGGTCTCTATCGGTTCATAGGCCCTTACCTTCGGTTCAGCCCAGAGCCACTGCGCCCTGTGCCTCTCTCTTGAGTTTAGTGGGCAAAAGAGGAGCCCCTGAGAGAAGGCAACTGGTGGTACTTGCCAAGGGGCAGAGTCTAGTCCTGTCCCTCCTGTCCCTCATTCCAAAGGAAACAATGGATCTGAATATTAACTCAGGCTAACTTTGAACTTATGATCCTCTGACTCAGCCTCTGGAGTGTTCAACTACGCAACCATGTAGACTGTCTCAGTGGTCAAGAACACCGGCTGTTCTTCCAGAGGTCCTAAATTCAGTTCCCAGCAACCATACGGTGGCTCACAACTATCTATAATGAGATCTGGTGCCCTCTTCTGGCATGGGTATACATAATAAATAAATTTTTAAAAAGCAAAACAAAACTATGCAACCATGCTCAGCTGCAAACTGTATTTTGGCATCACCATATCTACCAGACTGTTCACATGTCATGGTCTCATTTAACCCTTTATTTGGTTTGGGTTTTTCGAGATGGCCATGCAGTCCATGCTGCATGGAGCTCGTTATATAACCCAGAATAATCTTGAACTCGTGCTCCCCCCGCCTCTGCCTTCTTTCTAGAGTGCTCGAGTTATAGGCCCAACGCAGCCTCATCTAATCAGTAATACATCTGTCAAATCAGGGTTCTCTAGAATCTTCCTGGGGCTCCACCTCACTCAAAGGAAAAAAACGAGAGAGCACCTTCCCGCAGGGCGGTGCCTCTAATCCCGGCATTTGAGAGGCAGAGGTAAGTGGATCTCTGGGAGTTCGAGGCCAGCCTGTTCCACAGAGCTAGTTCCAGGACAGCTAGGGCTACCCAGAGAAACCCTGTCTCGAAAAACCAAAGGGGGGGGGGCGAGAGAGAGAACCTTCCCATCAGATCCCCAGGGCCCCTCGCCGTCATGTGCCGGACCTTATCTCTCCACACTCACATACTGCCCTCACCCCTGATCCACAACAAGCTAAGCACACCATCTATCCTATCAGCTCCAAACCCGCAGGGGTTTGGCCTTCCCTCTGCTGCATCCTCAATGCCTAAGTCAAGGCCTGACAGGAGACAGTAAATTCTCAACAAATATATGAGCTGACCATTCTGCCCGCTGTAGAATGGACTAGGTAGAGGGAGGAGGGTCAGGTCCCGAGGACTTAGGGCCACATAGAGGCAGGATTCCCAACCCCATCTGAGCCATGCAGAGACCCCACTCCGACACCCTCCCCCAACTCTATATCCTCCTCTCTCTCCGCACCGCTGGCCACTCTGGCTTCCCCACCTCACCATTCTGACATGGCTGCAGGCTACACCGGTCCACCCTCTTCTCACAGTTGGAGCCTTGGAAACCAGGCGGGCAATGACAGACATAGGCAGAGTCAGGTTCTTCGCCACCAACACACAAGCCGCCATTGAAGCAGGGTCCATCTGCGCATGTCACCCCGCTCACCTCACATCGAAGCCCATAGAATCCCCGGGGACAGGTACATTCAAAGGAACCGGAGGTTTCCTGAAGGGAGAGAAGTTGGCTTTGGGCAGGAGGCTCCTTGGAGCCAAATCCCTTCCTTCTCCTTAACCGCTATGGGTGGCTCTTTGTCCAGCCCCAAGTCCCACGGTACAGGACTTCCCCACGAGTGCTGCTCGCATGCCCTTCGAGCTACTCCATACTGTATTCTGCACGTGGAATCCCAGACTGTGGGAGGCTCTGGAAGCCCAGAAAGCTGTTCCCACCAGACCTGTGTCTACCACACAACACCCACCCGCCGTGGCCACCCATTCACACACACACACACACACACACACACACACACACACCAGCTCTATGCCCACTTCCCCCATGAAAGGCAGGAGCCCAGGATGGCCTGGAACTCAGGATGCTCGGAGTCCCAACTGCTGGGATTACAAGGGTGAGCCTTCCCCTAGGAAGGCTTCTTTCCTGCCCCTCACTCGAAGACCAAACTCAGCACCCTCCATGTGCAAGGCAAGGATCAGTCACGAGCTACAGTCCTCGCTTCCCCACAAGACTTCTTGGATTAAACTCTGGGCCTCTTGAATGTTAAAAAGGTGCTTTACAACTCCTGAGCCAAGACCCCAAACCCGCACTGGTGGACTGTGGGCAACTGCGCTTCCGCTGAGTCACACCCCCAGCTCCTTATTGGAGGATTCTAGGCAGGCCTTCCTCTATTGGCCCACGCCCCCAGCCCTTCCTCGGGAAATTCTAGCGGCGATATCTCCAGCAATGAAGGCTCCTTGAGCTCCCTTCTCCCATTCTTTCTCTGTAATCTGAGTCTCAGTGTCTCACCTACAATCAGCATCAGAAAGCCCGCGGAATTCTACTCTCCGGGCATCCTCCTTCCCAGCTCTGTTCCTTTGCTCCCTCATGCTCTTTCCTAGCCTGCCCTCTCTAGTTGCCGCCTATTGGTCCAGCCTTGGGTAGTCCTCAAGATGAGCTGTCCGATGCCTCCACCCGCCATATGTGCCCCATGCCAAACCTTCAACTCACAGCGGCCCCACTGGACTCCGTTATTGCCACTCACACACCTTGTAACACCACACTGTCCACGTTTTGCTCTTCAATAACATTCTCATATCCTAACCTACTTTAAGGTCTAAGATGCAGGCAAGACACCGCCAGGAAGGCTTCCCAGATTGCTGCTACCTGGCTGGGATTGCAACCTCGCAGGCTGCAATGTTACAGAGCCCAGAGAGGGGGAGATCTGTAAAAAGTTCTACTCCTGTCAGACATGGTGGCACACACCTGTAATCCTAGCAATCAAGGTGGCTAAGGCAGAAAAATGAGTTCTGGGCCAGCCTGAGCTACTCAAAGTTCTTGTCAGAGTTACATAGCTAGAACCTATCTCAAAGACATCGGTGTGGGGTGGGTTTGCCAGAAGTGATAGCACACTCCTTTAACCCCAGTGCTCATTAGGCTCTCCGTGAGTTCAAGACCAGCCAGGTCCACAAAGTGAGTTCCAGGCCAGCCAGGGCGACACAGTGAGACCCTGACTGGGAGGGGGCACTGAGGAGGTGGTTCAGGAGGTAAGTGATTTCTGTGGCAACATGGAGACTTAAGGTCAGACCTCAAGCACCCACGTGAAAAGAGGACTTGTCGACGCACATCTGTAATCCCAGCAGTACTGAAGGATAGAGACAGAAACCCGGGGCCGGGCGGTGGTGGCACACGCCTTTAATCCCAGCACTCGGGAGGCAGAGGCAGGCGGATCTCTGTGAGTTCGAGACCAGCCTGGTCTACAAGAGCTAGTTCCAGGACAGGCTCCAAAACCACAGAGAAACCCTGTCTCGAAAAACCAAAAAAAAGAAAAAGAAAAAGAAAAAAGAAACCCGGCCCGGCCTCCTCTGTGCTCACTGGGATACCCTGTCTCAAGAAATTAAGTGGAGAGCGATAAAGATACTGGTCTCCATGCACATGTGCGCATGTGCACACACACACACACACACACACACACACACACACACACACGGAGTTGTAAATCAAGATGAAGTCGGAAAGAGATACTGACGCTACAACTGCCCCCGTTGGCACATGGGTTCCCATCACAGGGCCCAGGCCCAGGTAAAAGGCACCCAGTGCTGGCAGGACCTGGGACCCTGGAGTTCAGGCAGCTGCTGGTGGAGACAGGGACAGTGCAGAGGGGTCCAGTCCAGCCCTCTAGGCAGTGGCATTCACCAGGCTCTTCACAATAGCCGTGCTCAGGGCTGCAGCCCTCTCGACATATGGCTGAAGAAGCAGAGGAGAGGTAGAGAGAACACGATGTGAATGCTAGGGCAGGCTGAGATCCAAGGCCCTCGGTTCCCTGAAGGATATGGATGGGATGTGGGAGGGGACTGGGATCCTCGCTTAAACAAGAAGGGCGGGAGAGAGTGCGGGCCACGCCACCCAGAGGGACGGACTCACGTGGGGCTTCGCACTCTTCTGGGAAGGGCGCACAGGGGAGCAGTCCCGGGGCACACCGCGAGGGGGCACTGCGCGAGCGGCACAGGCGCACGCAGGCGGCTCCTACAGCAGGGGGCTCGCAGCGTGCGCGGTAGGAGAAGTGCAACTCCCATGGGCCAGCACGCTGCACGTCACGGGCCCACGGACCCCCAGCCGCCAGGCGTCTGCGGCCGGCCACACGTGCTAGCAGGTTCCAGGCGGGTCCTGCGGAGAGAATGGAGGGCGCTGGGACTCACGGAATCCCCATCCTTCCTTATCTAACCTTGGGAGTTCCTTGAGAGATGAAGGCTAGATGCTCTCCTTGGTAAGCATGCCTGCCCCCTTCCATAATGCACCCAGGAGCCTGCATGTCACACTTCATCTAGTGTCAGGATAACAAGTTTCTCAGAAACCAAATTACGCCCATATTTGTCCCAGAATGCTTGAATATTAAAATAGGAGACTTTTAACATCTTGTAACATCAATATCTATGGACGCCTCCGGAAGTGAGGTCATAGCACCCCTGCATGGTCTTCCAGTTTGTAGTGGTATGCTCACACCTATAATTCCAGTAGACATCTCAAAAAGAGCAAAAGGTCGACCAGACGGATGGTCCAAGGCCTGGTATCAATAGAGTAACCTTATCTAGAAAGCTGGGAAGCAACAAGCCTAAAGCGGTGGCTCGTGTTATAACATCAGCACTAAGGAGGCTGAGGCAGGAAAATAGTGAATTCCAGGACAGCCTGGGATACACAGCAAGTTCAAGGTCTGTCTACATTATTCTAGAACCCATTTCAAGAAAAAAACTTAAAATTTAAGCCCAGCACCAACCTACAAGAGCTAGTTCCACGACAGGCTCTAAAGCTACAGAGAAACCCTGTCTCAAAAAACAAAAACAAAAACAAACAAACAAACAAAAAACAACAAACAAAGAAAGAAAAGAAGATTAAATAAATGGATTTTGGAGCACATTAGATGTCTCACTTTTGGATCAGAGATGCTCAACCTGTACCGTTGCTACCGTTAGGACCCTTAAAAGAGATTTATTTAGTTTCTGTGTATGAGTGTTTTACCTGGACGCCTGTAGGCGGCGCGGGAATGAAAGCACTGGAGAATTAGAGCCATGGGTATGAGGCACCGCGTGGATGCAGGGCACTGACTGAGCCCAGTCCTCCATGAGAGCAACAAGCACTCCCAACCAGTGAGCCATCCTCCGGGACACTTCTGTACCCAAACTGCCCACAGATTTAGAGCCACTATCCCAGCACCACATCTCAGGGCATCCCTACGATGACATCAGAGGCCTGGGAGTCCCATGAATGCTCCACCGTAGAGGCAGCCCATGTCTGTCCTGAACCCCACATTGCCCCTGCCTACCGAAGCTCCAAGATGCGAGACACTCACCTCCAGCCCGCTCTCCCAGCTGCTCTCTCCAAGTTTCAATGATGAGGGAGAAGGTGCCCTGGTTGGGTGGAGAAGAGAGAGGAGATAGAATGGAGGCTAGTGGTCAGAGAAGTCTCATGGAGGCCAGAACACGGCATGGAGTCTGGAAGCCAGTTATGGGCCTGAGTAAGGAACACTCCTAAAGGAGCGGTCAAGAGAGCCAGCAACATTTTGGCCTCATTCCGGATACCTATTGAGTCCCTCAAAAAGATCATTGTGCCAGGTGTGTTTGCACAAGCCTGTAACCCCAGCACTCGGGAGGCTGAGGTAGGAGGGTTTCGAGTTTGAGGTCAGGATGGAGTACCTAGCAAGACTCTGTACAAAAGGAAAGTACCGGGCTTCCCCCTCACAGGTGAGGAAATCGAGGATGGAGAAAGTGAAGCCCAAACTTGTGTAAATTCCAAATACGGGCCTGCTCCTTTCTGAGCTCTGCAGGCTGCACGGATGCCCCGAGGATTCTGGCAGGACCTGGTAAGGCGGGTCCCAACCAGAACTGAAGTTGAAAACAGGAGAGATTAGGGGAGCCCAAGAAAGCACTTTGGAGGATCTCTGGATGCAAGGAGATGTACAATGAAGACAAAGACACCCCCCCAACCCCTGCTTGCTGATTGCATGCCTATAATTCAGGAAGTGGGGGTGGGGGTGGAGTCGGAGGCAGAATTCAAGACCAGGCTCAGAAACACAGTGAGCTCAAAGACAGCCAGGATGAGGAGATAACACCAGATAATGATAGCCTGAAATGAGAGTTCAATCCCTGGGTCTCACAGAACTGACATGACTCCCACAAATTGTCCTCTGATATCCACATGTCACTGTGGCACACGTGTGTCCCCCTCCCCAACTGAATACATACATACATAACCACAGAAAGATATGAATCCCAGCTTTTAGACATTCCCAAGGATGGGTGCTGAGGGTTCTGGGAACGTGGGTTCCAGGGGTAGTTAAGGTAGTGGGGCACGAGAAGGTGTCGGGAGCTGGGGATAGAAGGAGGTGGAGGGCTGGGTAGCAGGGGTGGGCTCACCGGCCAGGCATCGCGGAACGGCACATGGACGAGGCCTTCTGGTAGCGGCATGGCAGCAGCAGGCGCTCCGGGCTGCTCCGTGTAGACGGGACCACGAGTGCTCAGCGCTGCGCCCAGGGCGCACCGGGACTCGGCGGTCTCCTGGGAGGCTCCCGGTTTCAGGCAGACCCTGAAGAAGAGGCGGCAAGGGCCTCGGGCGTTGCAGGGGGACCTCGGGGCCCCGGGGCCTGGGCCCGGCCCAAAAGAAATAATCTGCAGCTCGAAGACACCGGCTGGCAGTGCCTAGGACGGAGAGGGCCACAGGGTTAGGGGACCTCGGAGACCTGGGCATCTGTCTGCCCAACGAAACCTCCCTAGGACCTCCAGATCTCTGCCCGATCCCATCTGTCCCTTTCTTTTCTGTATCCCGCTGAGTCTGACCTGGGGAATGAGAAGAGCCAGGATCAGGATCAACGTCTGGAGAAGCAGAGCCACCTGCAGGGAGACCATGGCTTTTGGGGACAGGGTGGGGGACAGCCTCGGGAGTCGCAGCTACAGAATCCCGGAGCCTTATATCTGAGGGGACGCCCCGCCCCCTCAGCCAGCCCCTTGGCTCCCAGGGATCGAGGGGGATAGGGTCGTAGGGGAAGGGACACAAGAACTCTATGTGGGCGACTTGATGGGGTTCATCCTGAGTGTGACTGCGGGCGCCAATCTGAAAGCGATAGGAGTTGAAAGTGACAATCTGTGTGCCCAGCGAAGGCCTACTGGAAGACGAACTGACTTTGTGTGTGTTATGTGGCTCTGCGGTGTGGGGTGTTAACACGGATGCGAGGCTGTAACGGATTCTAAGATTCTGTGTCTTCCCGAGCGGGAGAACTGAAGTTCGGGTGACTTTACTATGTGGCTATGTGCATTCCTCGCTATCCTGTAAGTGATTACGTGAGGTCCTGCCCTCTGTGGAGGAAGGACCCTATGAACCTGTGAGGGCTGTGTATGCGTCTCCAGCTGGCTGTGCGTGAGGTTCTAAGTGTTTGGGAGGCTCACGGATGTAACCTGAGTTAATACGATGAAGATCCTGGATTCTTGGTGGAAGGCCCCACGTATGCATACACGAGTGTTTCCCCGCCTCAAAACAAAGCCTCTCTTCCCCAAATCCAGCTTCACTAGACTCACCAGACGCCAGGCCAGGAGCCTCGCCTCGGAGGGGCCTCCCAGCTGTATGTAAATGTCGCCATCTGCCGGGCGGCCGCGCCCCTCCCCCTCGGGCCGCAGCTGGGCCTCCCGTTTGGGCTCTGGAAGGTGTGAGGGGCAAACGGGCAGGAAATGAGTCTTCAGGCACCAGGGGCCCGCTCTCCACCCCAGATAATGTAGCCCCCCCGAGGGGGGTGGGGGAGGGAGGAGCCCTTTAGTATTCCAGGATCCAAGCAAATAAAATCACTTATGTGCAGATGCCCAGTCTCTAATCATTGTCTCTGCGGTGGGTGCTGAGCAAAGTTGCTTAAATGGAGGAAACCCATCATACACACACACACACACACACCGGTAAAGAATAAGTTAATACTCAGAGCTAATGATTTTAGGGAAAACACGAGTTACACCAATACCACGTTTGTCTTACAGAGCGGAGGCAGTTATAGACCTGCTCAGTAATTATTTGGTAGAAAAAGAGCCCTGGGTGGACATGGTGGGGCAGGTCTCTGATCCAAACACTGCAGAGGCAGAACAATCAGGAGAAAGAGGCCAGCCTGGACTTCATGAAACCTTTCCCAAAATACATCACATACTAAAAACCTACCCCACCTGAGCCTCACTCACAAGGCTGTGGGTTCAGTCAATCCCCAGCATCGTAAACTCAACCACAAGGCAAGATAGTTTCCAGAACTCCACGGCACACTGGAAGCGGACTTTCCGGGGTTTCAGAAAGGCTTCTTGGCTGTTTAGGACTTTTCCTTCTGTGCAGACATAGAGGCCATCTGAGGTGACATCTGTGTTAGGGTCTGAAGCCCATGCCTGCAGCACACCGGGCCATCCGCTGTCTCATTTCATCCTAGGCTGTTCTCATGCACCTTCCCAAGAGGCCTTCCACGTTATCCATCTAATCTAAACCAGCATCTTCTGATTAGTTTGGTGGCTTAGCTGAGGTGCTTGCCTCCAAGCCTGTGACCTGTGTTTTATCCCTGATCCACATGATGGAAGAACTGACCCCAAATGTGGCGGCATGTACAGACTCACCCTACCCCCATACAAATAAAATAATAGCATCTCCAAAGCCCCAAACCACTGCTTCTCACCTGTTTCGTCTCTCCCTCTCTCCCTCTGTGCTAAAGACTGAATGTCCTGCATGCCTGTTAAGCAAGCACTCTATAGCTGAGCTACACTCCCAGCCCTTCTGTATTTTGAGAAAGGGTCTCGCTAAGTTACCTAGGATAGCCTGAACCTTTCCAGCCTCAGTTTGCTGCATAGCTAGACTTACAGGCTTGTGTGTTTGCCCTGCTCCCCTCCTTTTTAATTTTTTTAACTTATATTTTAGGTATGAGTGTTCTACATGTATACCTACGTGTCAGAAGAGGGCATCAGATCCTATTATGATGGTTATGAACCATCATGTGGTTGCTGGGAATGAAACTCAGGACCTCTGGCAGGGTAGGCAGTGCTCTTACCAGCTGAGCCATCTCTCCAGCAGCCCCCACCCCGTCCCCTTTCATCTTTCTTTAGGCTCCTGAGGATGGCCTCATCACACCTTCCCTGAGGTAGCAGCGGCGCAGTGGGACTGTGCTTCCCATCACCGTTGTTCAGAGTCTTCCGGGAGCCTGGCAGTCGGGGCCAGCGAGTACTTAAGCAAATGAGTGCAATAAAACGGGAACTGACTTCCCAGAGGAGAAAGATGCTCAGGCCTTGCCCAAGGGTGGAACTTGGAAATCCAGATCCTGTACCTGTGCGCAGGGGGGGGGGGGGCTGGTTACACACAAATGACTCCAACAATAAAGCAGGCATTGGCCGGGCAGTGTTGCTGCATGCCTTTAATCCCAGCACTCAGGAGGCAGAGGTTAGCCTGGTCACAGAGCTAGTTCAGGACAGCTAGAGCTGTTACAGAGAAACCCTGTCTTGACCCACTCCCAACTGCAAAAAAAGAAAAAAAAAAGCAGTCCTCAAGCACAGGGCACTTGGAGTTAAAATTCCCAGGCCCCATCATATGGGCATTTTCTGAGGACTTCTGCACCTATGCCCAATTCTCTCCTCCGTGTGAGTGGATAGGACACAGGGTCCAGGGCACCAAGGTGAAGGGAGAGATCTGAAGTACCCACTGGATGCTGAAGCAGGCAGCACCCAAAGTACCAGAGCCCCGATCTCCAGGGCAAACTTCTTCCTTATGCTGCAGGGAATAGACTCAAGTCACTGTTAAAGTCCATTCTAAAAGGGTATGCAGCACCTGGCTGTAATCCCAGTACCCAAACTCAAAACCAGTCGGAGCTAAACAGCAAGAGTCCCTCAAAACAATGCCCTCATCAAAGGGTTCTGTGAAACAAAGTGTGACCCCCCCCCCCAGCAAGTAAACACACTGGGAGTTCCCTCCATGACAGCCCATCCCACCCAGGACCCTATCTCACACCACTTTGTCAAGCTTTGTCCCACCACTGTTCCTTCAGACTCAGCTTCCAACTCAGGGCTCCAGATGCAAAAACAAGCATTCCTTAAAACAGAGAATCTTAGCCAGATGTGGCAGCACACACCTTTAACCACAGCACTCTGGAGGCAGAGGCAGGCTGTTCTCTGTGAGGTGGTATCCAGTTTGGGCTACACAGTAAGTCCTAAAGTGAAACTCTGTCTTAGGAAAAAACAGAGGGAAGTCTTCGGGATGTGACAGGGTATTCCTCATTGTCCAGTTCCCCAAGCTGGGAATTCTGCTGTGAACTATAATTCTGAGTCTTGCTACATGACCAGTCGTGCTTCAGACACGGCCATTCTCCCGCCAGGTCTGAGTAAGTGCTGAAGTTACAGCCCTGTGGCACTACACCAACCCTTCCTACCAACAAGGACATTTTAAAGAGCCACAGTGCAGCAGCTAAGCTGGTCCATGGTTTCAAATTCGTGAAAGCATCATTATTATTGCAGCTGGGACAACACAGATGCTGGCTGGGGCAGAGAGCTTGGGTAAGAGACAAAATGGACACTTCACCATACTTTAGACAGGAACAAACTAAGACAGAGGCACCTTGCCTAAGGTTTGTGTGGCCACTACACGAGGGCCTATCAATTTGGTAAGAGCTATTATTGGTGGGCTGGGGAGATGGTCAGCAGTTACGAACACTGGCTGCCTCACCAAGAGACCAGCATTCACAAGGCCTCTGGGAACCTCAGCGGACTCAATGTCTCTCTGGCTTCCATGGGCACCCTAAGTACATGGGGCAGCAGAGTCCTCATACATAACAGAAAAAAGAACTAGTGGGACTAGCCAGACTAATCAGCAGTCAAGAGTATACACTGCTCTTCCAGAGGACCCAATTCAGTTCCCAGCACCATGCTGGGCAGCTTTCAACTGCTTGTGAAACCCAGCTCCAAGGGCTTGGATGCACACTTCTGGTCTCCACGGATGCATGTACTCATATGTGCACTCGTACACAAACACAATCAAAAATAAATCTTTCTTTCCGGAGACAGGGTCTCTCTGGGTAGCCCTGGCTGTCCTGGAACTCACTTTGTGGACCAGGCTGACCTGAAACTCAAGAGATCCACCTGCCTTTGCCTCCCAAGAGCTGAGATTAAAGGCACCACCATGGCCCGGCTCAAAAATAAATCTTAAAAAAAACTTGAGTTTATAGATGCTGAAACTGACTTCCAGAGAGGCTAAGTAACTTGTTTGGAATCACAGCCAGCAAAGAAATGAGTGAGCTTGGATCTGCACCCATAGCTGGAACTCATGACTATATACCACACAGCTATGCTGTTTAAAGCAGAAGCCAGTGGACTCACACGCTTGTTAAAATGAAGAGGCTGGGGGTGCCGCTCACTGTAGAGTGCTTGCTTAGCATGGAGTAGACTGGGTATGGTGGTGCACAGCTGTAATCTTGGCACTCCCGAGAAGGGGAGATCAGGAGTTCAAGGTCATCCTTGGCTACATAGCCACTCCAAAACCACAGATGACCCTGCATCAAAGCAACAAGCCAAAATCCCACAAAAGAAAACAAAAAACATGGGCTGGAGAGGTGGTTCGGAAGTTAAGAGCACTGGCTGCTCTTCCAGGGGACCTGAATTCAATTCCCAGCAACTACACGGTGGCTCACAACCATCTATAACGAAATCTGATACTTCTCTCTGGCCTGCAGGCATGCATGAAAGCAGAATGCTATATACATAATAAATAAGTAAATCTTAAAAATATAAATAAACAAAAAAGAAAACCAAAACCACAACAGCTCAGAAGGGTAAAAGAACTTGCCACTCAGTACTGACTGGAGTTCCATCTCCAAGACCCACACGGTATCAGGCTGTACATTCCAGCTCTAGTACCACTGAGATAATAAAAAAATAAAACTAGAGAAATCTAATAAGCGTTTTTTGTTTTGTTCTAGCAGGGAACAGTGGCACATGCCTCCGGTCCCAGTTATTCAGGACAACTGTTCAAGCCTAGGAATTCTAGGCTAGCCTCAGCTATGTAATAAGAACCAGCCTCCAAAAGAAAAATGGGAGGGGGGCATAATGGTGAACACCTTTAATCCCAGCACCTGGAAGCAGAGGCAGGCAGAACTCTGATATCCATGCCAGCCAGGTCTAAACAGTGAGACCTCATATTCAAAACAGAGAAAAAGAAAAAAAAAAGTGATCCTGCTTTCTGGCTTCTATGACCTGTGGATGATCAAGCAGCTCCAGGACCAGCTTCCCAAGGAGCCACTGGCAGCAGCTAAGGCAAGCAGCCGTTTCTGTTCTCCAGAGCCACACTTCTCTTTATTTCCACAGCACACAAGGACTCCAGAGCCAGAGAGATGCTTTCTCTGCAGCTCATACAGTGAGTGGGAAGACATGGTGCGGCAGAAATTCAGGCCTTCAGCTTCTCTGGCTGGCACAAGCCCCGAGTCAACAAGGCACTCACTCTGCCTGGTGGTGGTGGTCACTGTGGATGATGACCCGAGTCCCGGACCTCACCCCAACGCCCCATCTGGACTCTCTGGACACAGGCATTGTGGCATCTGGGATGCGCTTTATTGGACACGTAGCTGTCCAAGCCTTGCTCTGCGAGGACTGGGGCCTGGGGCCCAGACACCAAGTCTGAGGAGGCCTAGCAGTCAGGGCTGCTTGGATCGAGGCCACAGGCGGCTGGTGAGTGAGCCAAAGAAGAGACTCTGCTTGTTGGATTTGGAGAGCTCGGCCAGGCGCTGTTGCTCCTCCTGGGGTTGGGGGACAGAAAAAGACAGGAGTCAGCATCAACACAGAAGCCTGCCTTCCTTTAGACTTGGGCCCAGTATAGAACACTAGCCCACACGGGAGGATCTGGACCCTGGCAAGAGCAATTCCAAGCCCCAGGGGTGCAGGACTAGCATGCGAGAGGTACTCTTCTATCCCTAGCACAGTGAAAAACAACTGAAAAGTCAAACGCTACCAGCCAACACTGTCAGACGTGGTGAAACTACACCTGTAAACCCAGCATTCAGAAGACTGAGGCAGGAGGACTGAGAGTTTAAGGCCAGCCTGACTATATATGAGATAGTGTCTCAAAACCAAAGCCAATGAAACACTTTCCCCAGACTCTGAAAAGCCAAGCATGAACACATCCCTGTGAACTAGCTCTAAACCACAGTCCACCACGAAAGGCCATGGAGGACTTATCTCAAGCGCCGACTATTTCCTGTCTCCTGCTTCTGGCCCAGGCTGTAAAACCATTAGAACAGCCCTGCAAGACAAGCTGTGTGAGCCCCGGGTCAGAGGCTGAGGCCAGCCAAGACAGTGCTCAAGTTCACACAGACATCCAGTGAACAGGGGCACCCCCTCTTTTGGGGGGTCTCAAAAGTGACCAGTGGGGATTGGAGACTAACCTGCTCGAGCCGGCTCTGCCGTTGTTTGAATGCCTCCAGCGGGTCATCCTCTAGGGCATAGTGCTCCAGTACAGTCCGGACGTCCTCCACTTGGTTCAGTGCTATGGCTGTAGGCACAACAGGTAAAGGGGTGCTGGTTAGTTAGGTTCAGCATGACCCAGAATGAGGGTCAGCATGCCCTAGAATGCTGTCCACACTGTCCCATGCGCTGAGAGGGCTGCTCCAAACATGCCCAAATAGCCCAAGAGGAATGTCTAGTTATTCCAGAAAGGTCCAGAAGACTCCAGGATACTCATAGGTCTCCTCTACTCATAGCTCAGTTTGACACTAAGGACAAGCCAGAAGCAAGCATCTGCCATTGTCTGCACGGTCAAGGGCTCTGGATAGGACACCAGGGGTCAGTCTCACTCTTGAGGAAGGCAGATAAGTCCAGCAGGACCCGGTCATCAGAATTGCCATCCCAGGGCCGCAGGGCGACACCGTTGAAGGGTTGTAGCCGGAAGGCCTCCTTCTTGCAGTCCACGACTACTACTCGGGCTGGGTCGCGATTCAGACAGGAGATGTCCTGGAAGTAGATGTGACAGGTCAGGGTCACCAGGGCCTTCCCTCCTGCCAATTGCGGAGGGACAGACACAGCATCATACACTTTGGGGTTGGCATGGCTTGCAAGTCTCCTGAATACATGCTCTAGTAGGTGACCTCAGGCTTCTGGGAAACTGGGAAGCTGGTCACCTGAACACCTAAGCCAGGGGTCTGGAGAGAACATGGGTTCTGGTGGGTTCAATGTCTCCCCAAGTCTGTGACAGGCTACAACTAGACCAACTACAACCCAGGAATTACAGAGAGACCCTTGTCAAAGTCTGAGTTCTACCATGCAATAACACAAACCCTTGAATCACTGACACAGGAGAGAACCTAACAATGCACAGTTACTAGGGGCCTGGTCAGCGTGTTTAGATGCATGGCTGGCGGAAGAAAGGGATTCTGGGACAGTCCTGAGCACAGCCTCTTAGAAGCCATTTACAGCTCCAAAAACAAAGTTTGTGGCCCTACCCCTCACCCAAGCTGGAGGCAAGCACTGACATCAGAAGGGGCAAGGCCCCCATTCTCTCAGCAGTATAATCACCCCCAGATCCATCCCAGAGGCCCGCTGTGACCCCCACATGGCACCTTCACATGGTGTCCTTCCATGTATCTGGTGGCGTCCCGGAACAGCCGGTAGGAGATGAAGCCGTGGGGGTCCACACTATCAATGAGTGGAAATGCAGTCTGCAAGGACGGAGGGAAGGTGAGGCTGGATCCCAGGCCCCTGCGCCTCACCCACCTGTCACTTCTGGCTCAGAGCCTCACCATGCCAGTCTCTGACGTGAAGATGACGATTTCATACAGAGGGGCAAGCTGCTGGAACAAGGTCTCGATACCTGGACGCTTCTTAAACCTCCAGCCGGTGGCCAACTAGACAGTGAGGGTGGAGAGCATTGAGACCCAGCCTGAGGGCCCCTAAGCAGGTTTCTCTTTGCTCCTGGGCCTGTGGGAGCATTGTAGCTGGGCCTCACTCACATGGCACATCTACTCTGAGCCAGGGCAGACTCATCTTTGACAACCTAGAGCAGGTACCAAAGGATGCAAAGGCAGCAGAGGAAATACAGCAGAGTGAGGCTGACCCCCACCACTCCCAACCCAGCCCCGCAAGTGGAACCCGACCCACTGTCTTCCACAGGACACACCGACCACTCGGGATGCAGGAGGACGCCGGTGAGCTCCAGGACCAGTGTATAGGGTGGCTGGTAGTAGGGTTCCCGCAGAGGGTCTGGGAGAAGGCAGGGGCTGGTGGGCTCAATGATCATCTGCAGAACAGGATGGGCCACTCACATTCAGAAACAGAGCTGGGCACGGGGGCATGGGAGCTGAGCCCAGCACACATACCACCCCCCACTCACCTGTCTGTAATCTTTGAAATATTTGTATGTCCGGCGCAACTGCTGAACCAGAATCGGATCTAGAACACCAGGCACAAAGGGATTCCAAAGTAAGCCACTGCTCCACCTCCCAAACAGGTCAGTTTATTTATTACTTCTTTACTTGCAGAACAAACATAGATTTCTTAAGGAAAAGTAGGAAAGAACTCCCAAGAGGGAGAAGGATTTTAAGGGAAGAATATGTAATTTTACTGTTCGAGATAAGCTTCATGTGGCCCAGGTTTGTCTTGAACTCCCGATCCCCCTGCCTCTACTTCCCCAGTACCAAGATTACTGGCCTGCATCAGCAAGCCCAGCTCTAAGCACACTTACAGTCTACTAGACCTGAATAAGTCTGCACACACACACATGCTTTGTCTAATGTAGAAGACGACGTATTTCCCCTGCCCAGCTTTACTGTGAATACTTCTATCTCCACAGCACGCCAGGTATAAAACAGAATGTCTACCTATCAGCCCACTTAAAGAACACAAAGCCCTCCTGCACACTTAGTTTCTGTTGTTTTAGAAGACACTGAAATTCTTGTTTTTAACAGCTGTGTGCACATTGTTTGAGTTTAAAGAGAGCCTCTTGCCTTTGTCTCCCAAGTGCTAGGATTTAAAGTTTCATGGAGATATTTTGGGTTGTTTTGTTTTCTGAGACAGGGTTCCCTGTGTAGCCCTGGCTATCCTGGAACTCACTCTGTAGACCAGGCTGGCCTTGAACTCAAGAGATCCACCTACCTCTGCCTCCTGAGTGCTGGGGTTAAATGCCTGTGGCACCACTGCCCGGCCATGAGATATTTTTAATGGTCATAATCTAGTGTCTATGAGCGGGTGGCCCAGAACACTGTTAACACATCCCACAATGCACTGGTCAGACTGGAACCAAGAACTACCTGGTCTGAAGTGTGAACAGGGCTGGGTTGCAGTAGCACAGGCCTGTATTCCCACTACTTGGAAGGTTAAGGCAGGAGAATTTACAAGTTCAGGAGCAGCCAGGATTACACAGTGAGCCTGAAGTCAGAATGGGCAATTTGCAAGACCCTGTTGATCGGGCATGTCCTTCTATATATATGTTGGTTTTATTGGTTGATGAATAAAGCTATTTCAGCCAATAGCTTAGCAGAGTAAAGCCAGGCGGGAAATCCAAACATAGACAAAGAGAGAGTAGGTGGAGCTGAGGAGACAGAATATTACTGGTAAGACACAGCCTCTTGGAGATCCATAGATTAATAGAAATGAGTTAATTTAAGATGAAATCATGTGTTAGGAATATGCCTGTGACATTGGCCAAACAGTATTGTAATTAACAGAGTTTCTGTGTGATTACTCTGGTCTGGGTGTCTGGGAAACACGAGTGCAGTCTCTGTTTACACCCTGTCCTACAAAAAAAAAAAAAAAAAAAAAAGGAAGGGGTGCGTGTCAATGTTATCAGGCCGGAGAGCTGGCCCAGCAGTTGGAGTCGGCACTGCTCTTGCAGCGCACTTGAACTGGAACCCTGGCACATCAGGAGGACGACAAACAGCTCCAAGGGCTCCAAAACTCTTATCTAGCCTTGGAGGACACTCACATGCCCCCACAGACACACATACATACACATAATTTAAAAATAAAACCATGCTGGGTGGTGGTGGTGTACACCTTTAATCCTAGCACTCAGGAGGCAGAGGCAGGAGGGTATCTGTGAGTTTGAGGTCAGCCTGGTCTACAGAGTGAGTTCCAGGACAGCCAGGGCTACACAGAGAACTCCTGTCTTGAAAAAAATAAAATAAAATAAAACCATGCTGGGGATGCAGATGAGTGGGAGAGCCCTTACCTAGCCCCAGTCTTCCAACCCCAGAACCCACTACTCTAATACAAACCATCAGCGTCAAAACAGGCGAGGTGAACACTTGGCCAAATGAACATATGACTGCAGTGTAATGCCCTAATGTGGCGTTTCCAATTTAGCTGTCTCTGAGCTTGCCTCTTAAAAGTCTCAGTGCTGAAGAAGCCAGTATAAACCAGTGAACACACGTCAACCTCCCATGTCTACCTGTACAATTTAAATAACTTGCTTAAACCAATGGGGAGTAGGGGACGGTGGGGTACAACTTTAATCCTAGCACCTGAGAGGCAGAGACAAGGGATCTCTGAGTTCGAGGCCAGCCTGGCCTACAGAGTAAGTTCAGGACAGCCAGGACTACACAGAGAAACCCTGTCTCAAAACCAAATAAATAAGAAAACAAAACAAGCATGGGTTGAATATAGGTATTTAAAAAAAAAAAAAAAAAAGAGTCTGTCATAAGAGGTCAGGGGCTGCAGATGCTCAGATCTAAGGCCCAGGAAGCCTTGTGTCTGGGAGGGAGCACTGGGGCTCCCTGCCCCCATCTGTTCCTGACCATCTGCTCCAGGGCTGAGGGGCTTTTGTTATGTCCCTCCCCCCAAGCCATCTAATTGTTGCACCTCTGTGGAAGGAGGAGGATTTGGGGTGTAGAATAGGGGAACAGCACTCTAAACAAACGAAACAAGAGCAGAGATGGACACCAGGGAATTCGAGTCTGTGTTTACTCACTCACCATTGTCGAATTCATCAGGAATCTGGGAGAGAAAAAGAAAGGTTTGAAATGGCAGAGGTAGGACCTCAGTACATCCACTCAAGGGGGTCCAGGCTGAGTAGGCAAAGGTCCCAGGAAGGGAGAGAGAGGCTCACTTCAGACTAAAAGGAGCCTAAACCAACCATAAGCAGCCCACCCGCTAGAACAGACTCTAGATCGCTGGGTCTTATTCCAACTCACCTTAGTACCATTTTCATCCACAGGGTTGTTTCCTGCAAGGGAGAGAGACGGTTGAGAGAAACTGGACTCTAGCCTGCTGGGTCTGGAAGGTGTAGGAGAATGAGGCTTTGGACTCCCCACTCAGACAGAATACTGCTAGAGGCACAGCTCCTGGCTCAAGGGAGGAAGAGGCTGGAGGGCAGGAGTCCAACATATTTGAGAGAAAGTGGGTTAGCTGGGCATGCTGGCGCATGCCTTTAATCCTAGCACCTGGGAGGCAGAGGCAGAGGCAGGGGGATCTCTGTGACTTTGAGGCCAGCCTAGGCTACAGAGTGAGTTCCCAGGGCTGTTAGACAGAGAAACCCTGTCTTGAAAAATAAAACAAAACAAAAAAAGGAAATAAAGAAAGAAAAGAAAAAGAGAGAGAATGTTGTCTGAGGCTGAGAGGTACGCAAGGGAAGGTTAAGTTTTTGCTGCAAAAGGAGAGACAGAGACATAGCTTCGGGCACAGGGCCAGCCGTATTGTCCCACAGTCCCTTAGTTCCTGAATTCAGGTACAGGAACCAACTAGAGGACAGAACTTTAGGTACGAGGGTCAGAAGGGAACTTGTTGAGTTTCAAGGTCAGTACTGAAGTTGATAGGGGAGGAACATAGTTTGAGGAAAGAAGGGGAGGTTTCACAGTAGAAATCTGGGGGTCACCAAGCCAGGGGTATGTCTCTCACCAAAAATATAGACGATGCTGACAGTCCCACCGGCCCCAAGCAAACCAGCAAGCCAGAGAGCAACTTTTTTGGCATAGCTGGGACCTTCTGAGCCAGGCTGATGCTGTGGCCCCTGGGCCTTCGAGCCTCCACGGCCGGCGATCTCAGCAACCTGAGTGGAGGGGGAGGAGGCGAGGTCAGCTAGGAGAGAAACTGCAGGATACTCTGACCTCTAATTTGGTCCAAGTAGACTCAAGATCAAGGGCCAGAACACCCACAGAGCCCCCAGAAAATTATGTCCCTGGACGAATAAGTTGAAAGGTTGGTCCCCTCAGAGGGTCAAAACAAAACTGTTTAGAGGATCACAGGGGTTCAAGAGATGGCAGACCGGATTGCCCAAGATCCTGGAAGCAACAGGACTGCAGGGGCTGGAGCCAGGAAGAATAGGGCAAGGAGAATAAGGGATGGTGGGAAGAGCAAAACTACGGGGACAGAGGGCACACGAGAGACAGTTAAGACATTCGGACACCAGGGCCCGAGATGGAGGGGTAGGCAAGGGAAAAAAACAGGGGCGAGGCTTACGGAACGGCAAGTGATGATGGACCTAGAGGTCAGAATGGCTAGGTCGAAACGGAAGGCAAGCTGGCTCCCTCCAGGCTCCCTCGCTCCCCACCACCGATGCGAACGAAATGTCCCAAAGGCCAGCCTGGGACCCTGGCGCCCGGGCCCCTCCCCCGTCGAGGATCACCTGAGTGTTCACTGACACCAGGAACAGGTGACCTCGCCCAGCACCCACGTGGCTAAGACATGGGCTGCAGAGGATGCACTTGGGACCACCACACTCCGGCCCCGGGGGAGCAAGTGTGGTCCACACGGGAGGCACGGGAGCACCCCAAATCGCGGGCTCCGTCCCATTCAGCACCCTGAGGCGCGGTACTTTAGACTCGCCGGGGTGCGACCATACGCCCAAAACTTAGGGAGGAGCCCCGAAACGGGCGCCGATCCCGGTGCCGCTCACCTGCTCTGGGGTGCGGGGAGGCGGCGTCGCCAGCCGCGTGCACAGTCCCCGCGCGCCGACCCGGAGCCCGCTCCGCAAGCGCGAGAACAGCGCCGCCGAGGCCGCCATCTTGCGCTGACGCTGAGCGGCCCCGCCCACCTGCTCGCTCTCCCCCGCCCCTGGCAGGGACTGCGACCAATGGGATCGCTGAGATAAGGCGTGTAGACGGGAATCCGAGAGGGACACAAAGGTGTGTGCGGAGTTCCTTAGGCGCGCTCTTGGCTGCTGCGCTTCACACTGTCCCCGCGCGCACTAAATCGGAATCCAGTCACCTGGCACCACGCCCCCTGGCGCCTTAAGGACCGCCACCATCCAGTTGCTCGGAAATAGGCGTTCGCCTCTCGTCGTCAGAGATGGACCGAGGCTCAAAAAGCGAGGTGAATAGGCAGCCCTCATTTTTTTTCACGTGGATCAGAACCTGGACCGGTGTTTGTTCTCTCGCGTCCTCCGATCCCTTTTGACTCCTGCCACCATGAGTTTCTAAAAAGGACTGGAGATCCTACCACTCATTCGGATTCATTCACCCAGAGGAACAGTGCATGCTGACTGGTCGAGGCTTCATAAGAAATCAGTGATTTTGAGGTACAGGAAGACGCAATGACGTTTTTAAAAAGCCAGATTTTTACACTTAAACTTAAAACAAAACAAAACCACAACGTACTAAGATAGTAAAAAAATACAAAGACGGGCAAAGGAAAGGTACACAGAATTCAGAGAAATGGTTATTTCTGGAGTGGGAAGAAATGGATTAAGTTCTGCTAAGTTACACGTGTGTTTGATTGTGTGTGCTCTTGTGCCACAGGCAGCTGAGAGTTGCTTCTCTTCTTCCATCCATTATGTGGTTCTGGGAAATCAAACTTGGGTCATTTGGTTCATTTGAACTCAGGCTGTCTCCCTCATGGTTGACTTGGAGGAAATGTCTTCAAAGTCAGTGCTTAGGACACTGCCTTGACCTGGTGAGTTCTTGTTGGCCTTACATACTGTAACTGGGTGGAGAGGGCATAGGTCTTCATTATATATCTTAATTTTTATTTTTTTAAGAATACATCAGTATCTTAATTTTTAAATGTAGTTTTATTTTGAAACAGGGTCTGTGTAGTCCTCGCTGGCCTGGACTAGACTGGCTAGAGCTCCTAGAGATCCACCTGTCTGTTACTCCCTTAGTGCTGGGATTAAAGATGTATGGGCCACCTGCCTAGTTGGGGTGGTCAGATAGCTTGCAGGAATCTCTTCTTCCATTGTAGGAGTTCAAGTGCCTTTACCCACAGACAAATCTCGCAGGCTGTTTTTCTGTTTTTGTTTTTGTTTTTTTTTTTGTTTTTTTTTTGAGACAGGATTTCGTGTAGCTCAGGCTGGGGATTGAGGCATGTGCTACCATATATCCTGACCAAATGGCATGTCTTTAATACCTGAAAATTTTTTTTTAAAGATTTGTTTATTATGTATAGTGTTCTGTCTGCATGTATGCCTGCACTCCAGAAGAGGGCACCAGATCTCATTACATATGGTTGTGAACCCTTATGGTTGTGAACCTTTATGTGGTTGCTGGGAATTGAACTCAGGACCTCTAGAGGAACAGCCAGAGTGCTCTTAACCTTATCTCTCCAGCTCCCTGAAATACTTTCTAATATGGTTCACAAAAGTCTTTGTGAGCTGGGCAGTGATAGCACACGCCTTTAATCCCAGCACTAGGGAGGCAGAAGCAGGCGGATCTCTGTGAGTTCAAGGCCAGCCTAGTCTACAAGCGCTAATTCTAGGACAGGCTTTGGAAACCCTGTCTCAAAAACTTGGGCCTATCAAATATTGGAAAGAGTAAGGTAGGTACAAAGTCTAATTCTGTTAGGGTGCTCATTCCGGTCCCTAAGTTATCAGAGTTGCGGGAGCAATCCTGAGCTCACTGCTTTCAGCATTCAAGATAAGACTGGAGAGCTGGAGACAGCTCAGTAGAGTGCAGGCAGCACAGGAGGAAGGAAGAGTCCCTGGGGAACAAAATTGATCTTCACTTAGCCAGCCCCAGGATGTAATTTATCAGTCATACGGCAAGCTGTCTTAAGGCAATCACAAAACTCTGGATAATGTGAATTACAAATCTAGTGTAAGTTAGTATTGTTTCATCTCTTCAATTAGACTCCTGGCTGGCCTTCAAGCACTTCTTGAAGCATTCTGGCACTTGAGGGCTGTACACTGGATACAAATTACCTCAATAGTAGGCCCACCTTCCATCTCCGGACTCCACCAAGTTTTACTAAGGTACTTCCTGGGGACCAGTCTGGCATTCCCTGTCTCCTGACCAGGTAGGTGTTGTATCTTAAGTTTATTTACTTAAGGAGAGGATACCCCAGCATGCCTGTGGAGGTCAGAGGACAACCTGCAGGAGTCAGTTCTCTCCTTTCCTCTTGGATTCTCAAGATTGAACTCAGAGCCACAGCCGCGTGGTGGTGGCGTATGCAGGAGGCAGAGGTAGGCAGATCTCTGTGAGTTCGAGGTCAGCCTGGCCTACAAGAGCTAGTTCCAGGACAGCCAGGCTACACAGAGAAAACTTGCTCAAGAAAAATAAAGAAAAAAAAAAAAAAAAAGATTGAACTCAGTTCAGGCCACCATACTTGGTGGCAAAGTATTTTCCCCATGTGAGCCATCTGGCTGTCTCTGGGGTACTCTGTGTCAGGGCTGCACCATAGGTCGAATAAGTTTTGCGCAGTCCAAACTCCATTCTTAAAATTGGGTTAATTTTTATGTCAGGGGTTAAACCCATAGTGTCACACCTACTGTGTAAGCACTGTGTGTCACTAAGCTGTGTCCCAGCTGAGTCATTCTGAGTCCTGTGGTCTCCACCCCACACCCAGGGTCTCTCTACGTAGCTCTGACTGTCCTTGAACTCACTATGTAGACCAGGATGGCCTCGAAATCACAGACTTGCCTCCTGAGTTCCTGAGTTCTGGGATCAAAGATGTGCACCACCATGCCCTGCTCTTTTCCTTTTTTTTTAAAGACAGGGTTTCTGTGTAGCTTTGGAGTTATCTTGGAATTAACTCTGTAGACCAGGCTGGCCTCAAATTCAGAGATCTGCCTCCTAAGTGCTAGGATTAAAGGTATGAGCCACTACCATGCGGCTCTTTTACTTTTTGAGATAGAAGTCCGTCCCCCCTACCAAAGCAGTGGTTCTCAACCTTCCTAATGCTGTAACCTTTAATACATTTAATACATGTTGTGGTGATAAAATTATTTTCAGTGCTACTTCGTAACTGTATCTCTGATGGTTATGAGTCATAATGTAAATATCTGATATGCAGGGAATCTGATATTCGACCCCTGTGAATAGGTTGTTCAACCCCCGCTCCCAAAAGGGTCAGGACCACAGATTGAGAACAGCTACACTAAGGGGACCTGTTGTCCTCAATGGGACCTTTACCCACGTAGACTATGACTTGGTGACCCTCCTCCCCCAGTCTTCTGAGTAGCTTGGATGATGACAGCCTGAACCACAAGGCCCAACTCTAATCCTCTTTCTCCTGTCTTCTCTATCCTCTGAAGAGCCCTTTGGAGTCCTAGAGGCATTATTTCCTAGATGGGGAAACTGAGACTTGGAATCCAGCTATTTGCCCTAACTTAATAACCACACTTAAACAAGACAACCCTTCCCACAAACACACACACTTTTCAAACAGATAGCTTCTCTTTATTGAAAGACCTGAATATAAAAGCAAGCTGGGGCAGCAGAAAGAAGGTAGGAACCTTTCTCAGACTCTACTCTGATGTATAGAGAATATCGGGGAAGGAGGAAAAGAAAATACAGAATGATCACCCTGGCTTGTTCCAGACTCAGGGTTCCATGCCGGGCCAAGCAAGGCCAGAGGGTGGGCTGCTTGCTCCATGCTTGCACTGCACACTTGGGCTTCAGGCCTCCAGGAGCTTCCCTAGGAAGCGGAGGTTCAGGATCTTAATCTGCTGGTCTTCTAGGTCCATTCGGATGATGCCATCCTCACCATCAATACTCAGTAGGACCCCGGTGGCCTCTCGGTCCTCACCCAGAATCACTTTTACCTAGAGGCAACAGTAAGTGTCAGGTCCACCAGCAGCTGCCATGCCCCCCCCCCTCCAGTACCCTCCCAAAGGCCCCACCCTACCTTGTTGTTCTTGGTGGGGGTGATGGGCTCCAGGTGCTCACTGGAAATGCTGACCACCTTCTCACTATCTTTCAGGTACACGGAGCACATGCCTCCCTACAGAGGGAAGGATAGCCTGCTCACTGCTCTTAGGAGCCCACCCTCCAGGCACCACAAACTATGAGGGTGAGCAGGTAAGGTGACTAAGGGAACCACTAAAATGCTGCTAAATCAGGTCAAAAGAGAGCCAGGTGTTGTAGCACATACCTTAATCCCAAATCCTCGGAGATGAGCCAGAGGCAAGAGGATCTCTCTGGATTCCAGGCCAGCCTGGACTATCTTTTGTTTGTTTGTTTTATTTTCTCCCAGAGAGAGGGTTCCTCTGTGTAGCCAGACTGGCTTTGAACTCATAGAGATCCACCTGCCTCTGCCCCCCCCTCCCCCAGTGCTGGGATTAAAGGTGTGTGTCACCAATGGCTATATAGTGAGACCTTGTCTCAAAAAACAAACAAGCTAGGTGGTGGTGGTGCACACCTTTAATTAATCCCAGCACTCAGGAGGCAGAGGCAGATGTATCATAGAGATACATCTGCCTCTGATCTACTAGAGATAGTTCCGACAGGCTCCAAAGCTACAGAGAAACCCTGTCTTGAAATACCAAAAACACAAAATTGGATCAAAACAGAGAAAATTTAAAATATGACAGTGCATGCCTTGCACTCAGAAGACAGAGGTAGGCAGAGATCTGTGAGTGATTTCCTGGACAGTCAAGGTCACACAGAGAAACCCTGTCTTGAAAAACAAGCATAAAAAGAGATAACTTCCAAAACATTTGACTCTACATGTCCCAAACTAGTCTCATCTCTAGAACCCTGGTCTCGGGATCAGCCCTGACTTGAACCAAGTTCCTGGTCATGGTCACCACCCTCCTGCTCTGAACCCTGCCATTCAGTCACTTGCCTTCCTCCTCCCTTCCCTACTGGCCTGCCATACTCCAACATGGAGAAGCAAGTGCACATCATAGATCCGGTCCTACCACTCTGCATGGCTCCTCAGTGCCCTCTGGACAGTCATAGCTGCTCAGTCTGCTCTGTCATCTAGCCCAGCCTCACTGCTCAACTTCCCTCCCCCTGGGTTTTCCTTTTTTGTTGTTTTCCAGACAGGGTTTCTCTGTGTAGTTCTGGCCCTGAACCTGGGACTAAAGGTGTGCACCACTACTACCCAGCCCACCTGGGCATTTCTAGTCTGGCCACAATGAGTACACTTCAGCTTCCCTGGAGGCTATGCACATGCTTTGCTTGGCTTACTTTTGGTTTTTTGTTTTGTTTTGTATTTTGAGACAGGGTTTCCTCTGTATAGCCTTGGCTGTCCTGGAACTCAATCTGTACACCAGGCTGACCTCAAAATCAGAGATCTGCCTGCCTCTGCCTCCCAAGAACTGGGATTAAAGGTGTGTGCCACCAAGTCCAGTTCCTGATTTACTCATATTCACCCTTCAGGTCTCACATCTTCAATGTCTCCTCCAGAAAGTCCTCCTCGATTCCCAAAGTTGGGAAATCAGTTCCCCCTGCTCCTCAAGCCTTCTAAGCTTCTCATGCCATTCTGCCCACTCTGGGCACATATCTCTCTACCCCAACACAAGGTGAGGTCTGTGAGGACAGGGTATAGGGCTGCATTGATCATGGTGTTTGATCAATCCTATCAGAACATCTACTGGAGGGTTAACAGGGTTTAAGCCTTTCTACAGAAAGTTGGACTTCCGAGGAAAAGAACGCAGGTGTTTCCCCCTGTAAGAATGCACTGAACACCTCCAGCCCCAAATACAGACTTTGTTACCCAAGCTAGGGTTGATGCTCAACTTTGAGGCAACAGGTGGGTAACATGAAGACCTCCTCAGACCCCTAACACACTCTCAGACAACAACTGCTTTCTGAAGGCTGAAGGACTAGCCAGACGAGAGTGGATGGAAGACAGGGGTGGGTGTGCAAAGAGTGGGAACTCACTGAGCCACTTGGCACACTACTGAGTCCACCTTTCCAAAGTCCCTACGCTCAGGTGTGCTAGGTGCCCAGGCCTGAGCTGTTAGCACATGAGGCAAAACTACCCATCCCCTGGATTCACATTCACCCAGCCTTCCATATCTGTCTGTCCATCACAGCATACCAAACGTTATAGTCGCAAAGTTAAAACTAAAACTATAAACAAATAAGTTGGGGATATAGCTCACTAGCCTAGCACGTATGAGGCCTAGGATTCCATCCATACCACCACAGACAAAAATAAGTAAGTATATAGTTGGGGAACTTTGCCCACCTCCTAGGATCCTACTTACCGTGACACTGCGGATGACACCCGTCTGTCCCACTACTTGTGTGTCCAGATAGGTGTCTCGCACCTTCACCTGGATATCAGTGGTCACCCAGTCACTGGAGTTCTGCTCAATGCCTGAGCCTGGCGTATGTGGGTTGTAGCCTCCAGGAGAAGGTGCTCCAGGGGTCATCGGACTGTAGCCAACCGGGCTGGGGCTGGGACTGGCCTGAAGGAAGACAGGAATCAGTGTCTGAACAGTCACTGGGCCTGGCCATTCCAAGTGAGGCCCATTGAAGTCCACAGCCTTCTGTGACATAGCTTACCTGATAGGCCATTGGTGAAGGTGTGGGGTGGTAGCTGGCCGGGGAATGGGTGTTCTGATAGCCTGCTGGGCTTGGTGCCACTTGGTGGTAGCTCTGGGGACTGGGGCTGGGCTGGTAGGACCCCTGAGGAGAAGGGGCAGCGTAGGGGGAGAACTGGTCTGTGTTGTACCTGTAGACAGAAGAAAGGGGTGTTGGTACCGACAGAAAGGGTAGGAGGCAGGGCGGTGGGCAGCTGTGTGCAGGGCTTTTCAGGCTCAGCCCTGGTGGACTCACATGGCTGGCGTCCCTGGTGTCTGCGGGTTGTACTGTGGATTGACCTGGGGGGATGATGGGTCTGGGTAGCCGGGTGTTTGGGGATTCGGGGTTCCCCCATATGCCTGTGGGGATGGGGTGGGCTCGTCGTCAAAGGCATACTCGTATTCCTCCTCAGCCCTGGTGGGACAGAAGTCTGTTGAGAATGACGGTCGTAACAAATCTGAGGAAGCCTGCAGAACAGCACTACACACTGGATCCTCAACCGAGGCAACTCCATTCGGACAGAAGCCCCAGACAAGGCTTTCCTGATGCTAAGGCAATGCCACAGCTGAGTCGATGATGCAGAGGGACAAGGCTGCCTGCTCCAGATCACACACCTGGCAATGTCTCCAGGCACAGAGTAACTGCACGTTGAGGCTGATGATGTGGACAGGGCAGTGTATTCCCAGCCTGGAGCAGTCACCACACTACTCAAATACAACCACTTACACCCTGGCCAACACAGCCCATCCTAAAATGGCCCTCACCTGGAAGGCGTGTTCGGGTTGTTGGGGTCCCAGGCTCCACTCTGAGCAGGAGTGCGGCTACCATCATGCAGGGGCGTCTGCGAGCCATAATGTGGAGTACGGCTCCCTGGATAAAGGAAAGAAGCATGAACTGTATTCTGTCCTATCTGCTGAGCCCTCTGCTTCATCCCTAGTATTGTGGACATACTTACCATCCTGCAAAGGTGTCTGGGAGCCATACATGGGTGTTCGGGAACCAGAGCCGTACATGGGTGTCTGAGAGCCATACATGGGTGTCCGTCCATAGGTGGAGGTCATGCCACCTGGACGTTGGGAGTCACTGTGGACACAGAACAGTGGAGTGGGTGGGATTCCTAGCATGCCCACGCTCCTCCCTAGGCTCAGCCATCAACCCCACACTTGTCTTTCCTAAGCCCAGACATACACCGTGGTGAGCCGCTGGCGGTCTACAGAGATAGTCTGGCAGGTTGAGTGCAGCTCCACTCGGGCTGTGGACTCCGTGGCATCCTTCACCACACCAATGTAGCCTAGAAGGAGTTAGGCAGTCAGGTGGGTGGGCTCCCCAGCATAACCCCTGCCTCCCCGCACTCAATGGCTCACCTTTATAGGGTCCCTGGGAGATACGCACAGTCTGGCCTATGAGCTCGTTATCTCTTCGCCCTCGACCCCTGCTCATGCCACCACCTGGACTACCAAAGCCACCATGCTGGCCTGTAGGATGGAAGAATGTTGTGAGGGTCCAGGAATTATGCCTTTCCCTCTTATGCTGTCCCCACAGCTGGAACACCCTCAAACTTCTTTCTTCCAGCTCCAACCACCCATAGAGGGTTAGGGGCCTCCTCCACCCACTCCCTTGCTCTAGGGCCCTCTGACTCCACTCTGGCCACAAGGCTTTCAAGCTGAACACTCAAGGCTGTCCCCATGCTAATCTCTGAGCTCTGACCCCATCTCACCTTCACCACTGGGGTGCATGGGGCTGCTGATCCGGGGGCTCATAGGAGTGAAGCCACCAACAGTTAAATTGGTCACATCCCGGGGCTAGGGAGGGATAACAAGTGAACAGCCAGGCAGGAGATAGAGGTGAAAGGCCTCAAGCCCCCTCCCCACAATGACTAGGTTAGATCCTACTTGCGGCAGCCCATCAACCAGCCTTCGTTTTCCCAGGGACAAAGTTCCTGGTGAGGAAGTGCCACCCCTCTGCCTCTATAGGCCTCTCCAACAAGAGGCCTGTCTCTCCCCTCATCAAGATGTGCACCTTAACCAAAATGAGTCTGACATAAAAACACAAGTTGCAGGTAAAAATCTTGTCTGCTTTTTTACTTTTATTTTTGAGACAAGGTCTTGCATAGCTCAGGATGGCGTTGCATTTCCTATGTAGCCAAAACTGACCTTCAGCTCAGCTGCCTCCTGCCTCCTTCCCAGTGCTGGTCCTACCGGCCTGTGCTAGCACACCTTGCTTCAGGCTTCCTTTCCAGACTCTGGTTCTGTACAACTTTCCTGCCAGTCCTATCTCAAAGCCTGGCCAGGGCAGCCCCCACGTTACATGGGGGCTCTGTAGTCCTTCACCTTGATCCCTGCTGTGACACCATCAGCAGCCCCCTTGTCACTGTGCACTGTACTATCACTTCTGAGAAGAGGGGCACTCAGGGAAGGAAGCCCTGACAGGGAAAGCCTGCCGCCACCTCTCTGTCCCCTGCACCCTGCAGCCTCGGATCCAGGAGGGTGGAGGTTCCTCAGGGTGTCTACCACCCAACATGCAACCCACAAAGTGAGTGACAAATGAGACTCAGAGAAACCTTGTGCACCTTCTGCAGTGGCTTGGCAGTGACAACTACTTAGTCCCCACCAGCCTGGTCTTGCTTCTCCTGATGTTCTCACCTTTGAGCCCCCGGCCAACACCAGGTGCCGTGCCTTACAGACAAACATTCCGCCATTCTCTACTAGCTTCTTGCAGTGCAGGAAAGCAAAGCTGCGATAAAGATGGCGGATCTCCCCCTCTCGGCCCTGGGAAGAAGGGAGGAGTCACATGAGGGAAGGGCAAACCCCACCACAACTCTTTTCAACTCAGCCAGAGAACAGCGCTGACACTTACTGAGTGGGGGCCATCAATGACCTTGACAATGTCCTTCACATGGATATTGTTCTGATCTGAGTCCAGGGCCACAGCGAAGCGGTTGTCCTTTTTCTGAGTCACGGCCTGGTGCCTAACGGTCACCACTTTCCCATGCATGTTCAGAACCTTTGGGGGGGAGGTAGTAGAGGATGAAAGGGGATGAGGTGGTGAGGTGAGATGTCCCTTCCTTGGGAGAGAATCTTGAGACCCTGAGCCCTACGCAGCATCCTGACTGCACATGGAGCAAAGTCAGAGCATCAACCAAAGTCAGGTACTAGGTCAGCCAAACATTCTAGATCATTCCAAAAGATCCTTTGGAGGGTTGGGATGTCGCTCAGTTCCGAGTGCTGGCTTAGCCTGCATGAAGCTCTGTTGTGTTGGACTCCCAACACCATATAAACTGGGCACACTATAGTCGGGTACTCAGTGTGGAAGTAGGAGTTGAGCAGTTCAAGGTCATCCTCAGCTACACAGGGGAAACAAAAGGCTCTTTGGGAGGAGACTCTATCTTCCTGATTGATCATCAGGGGTGTGAGGAGTCCACTGATTACCCACCCTGCTAAACACTTCACACACTTCTCTCTGAGAGGAACACAATCACAGTTCCTACCTTACAGTGGCCCTGAGAGGGCAAGTCAGGAGGCCAGGGTCATACAGTACAGAAGCAACAGAGCTGACAGGTTCAGGGTCCTAGGTACTATGCTAATGCACACATGGGGTGGGGATGGGGAAGGGCAGAGGTGTGGCAACTGTAGCATGACATCTTTGCAAAAGCATCAAATTCTGGGTCACATATTCAACTTCTCAACTGATGAGGTAGATCTCCACCTAACTAGGTGTGAAGCTTAAGGCAGTCAGGAAAAATGACAAGCCACTTGCCAGCATTACATAAACAGGCTTCAGAGAGCCTTACCAGGTCTATAACCCAGCTTGGTCACCACACTACTACCTCCTGGGATGTGGGGTGGGGCTCTTGGGATAGAATCATAAAGACACACCTGGAAGGTTTCTCGCTCTAGCCGCACGATGACACCCACGGTGCGGGGATCCAGCTGCACCAGCTCACCCCACTCATGCTGGCCCCCAACATCCACACCTGAGGCTGTCTCTGAGCAGAGCTGCAGGTCCCGGGGAAGTACCTTCAACTGTAGAAAGACAGCAGAAGGGGTGAGGCAGGCCCCAGGGAACTACGTACCAGGGTCTCCTCTTGTACCAATGATGCTGCGATGTTCTTCCAGGCACTTACCTCATGCATGGTGAGGTCTGAGAAGAGAATGACAAAGTTCTCCTCCACCCTCACAATGAGACCTGTATCACCCTCAAATCGGCCAGCAATCACTTTTACATGGTCCCCCATCTTGAAGTACTTCCGAAGTTCCTGAGCTGGGAACTCAAGCATGTCCTGGAAGATTTGGCCATGGGGACAATGAGTATGTAACAGAAACGAGTCACCTGCCCTACTCACTTTTAGCATCACCTCAGTCTTAGCTAAGAGCTGGACATCCCACTTTAGCTTCCCCACCACCCAACCTGAGCCTATCTGAGACACTTGCATTGGTCCTCCAGAGATAGCTGTCCCAGGCAGGACTTTGAGCTGGACAACCCTTTACCACAGAGAGGACTAGGCCATGAAACACACGCATATGCCTGAACTCACAGGTAGCTTGTCCTCAAATACACGGAACTCTCTTGGACCAGTATTTTGATGCCATTCCCTAGCCCAAGACTCTGCATATTGGCACCAATAGCTCCTCATATACACAGGCACACACCTCTGTGACTGACAGCAGGCATTGACCTAGGTTACTCCATAGTCAAACCCTAAACCCAATGTGACCCAGGCATGCTACTCCTCAGAAACAACCAACACAGACAATGTCATCAAGCCACAGCAGACTTAAAGTCAGTCCTAAAACAATACATCAGGAAATATCCCATAAAGGGGACCTAGTATTACAAGCCAGTCAGCTACTAGAGAGGATGAGGCAGGAAGACCACAGGTTCAAGGCTGGCTTAGATAATTTAGCAAGTCCCTGACTCAAAAAGTAAAAAGAGGGCGCTAGAGAGATGGCTCAGAGGTTAAGAGCAGGGTGTTCTTTCAGAGGACCCAGTTCAAATCCCGGCAAACACATGGTGGCTCACAACCATCTGTAATGAGATATGGTGCTGTCTTCTGGCCTGCAGGCATACATGCTGGCAGAACACTGTATGCATAATAAATAAATCTTAAAAAAGTAAAAAAAAAACCAGTGAGATGGCTCCGCCTGGATTAGGGAGCCAAGGCTGACAACCTGAGCTCTATCCCTGCCCTCCATATACATACACAATGATTAAATTCAATTTTTTAAAGTAAAAAGAGGCCGGGCATGATGGCAAATGCCTTTAATCCTATCACTTGGGTGACAGAAGTAGGCAGATTTCTGTGAATTAAAAGACTGGCCTTGTCTATTGAGTGAGTTCTGGTCCAGCCAGAGCTAGAAAGCTACAGAACGAGACCCTGATTCAAAAAAGAAGGGCAAAGGGGATCAGCAAGATGATTCAATGGTAAGGGAGCTTGAGCCAAATCTGCCAACATGAGTTCAATCCCAAGTAAAGACCGGTGAATGAGGGAATAGACTCCGATCTCCATATGTGCTATTGTATATACACACACAAAATAAGTAAAAGCGCAAAGAAACAAAAACGGGCCAGGCAGTGGTGGTACACACCTTTAATCCCAGCACTCAGGAGGCAGAGACAGAAGGATCTTGTAATTTCTAGGCCAGCTAGCACAAGGAGACAGAAAAAGATCCAGACATGTCCTCCATGATGACAGAAACCACTGTCTGGACCTACACAACCTGCCATGACCAGACACGGCCAGCCCTGTGGTGTTACCTTGAGGTCCTCATGCTTGGGCATTATGGTAATCTTGTTGCCGTCCACACTGAGAACCTTGCCTTGCAAGTTGATGAGCTCACCCTCGCACACCTCCACATTGTCCCCAGGCTGGAAATTGTGCTCCCGCTCCTTCCCTGAGGGAACAGAACAGTGTAGGGCTGACTGAGCAGCAGTCTCCAGGACCACCCTCCTCCTTGGCCAGGCGTGAGGCCAGAACCAGATACCTGTGCCTTCAGTCACAACCTCCAGGTCGATACCCTCAGGCTGATCTTCAAACTTTTCCAGTTCTGATAGGGTGGGCTTCACACCCTCTGTAATCTGATAGCCAGGGTGAAGGGAAGGGATGGACAGGGTCAGTGTTACCAACAGCAAGCACCCCTGCCCAGGACAAATCACTGGAGAGCACGGCTCCAGGAGGAAAGGAGCTGCACCGCCCCATGAGCACTGCCCACTGGGCCTCACCACAGCAGACATGGCGAAGCTCTTGAACAGGAAGCCCTTCCGGCTGTAGCGGTTCCCCTCGAAGATGAGGAAGTCACCATCAGAGGCAACATCACCCCCCAAAGACCTGAGATTCAGAGGAGACAGAACTGGTAAGGAGGTGTGTAAGCCTTTTCCTGGATGGAAAAGGGGTTCAGGACTCTGCAGGACACAACCCTGGTGGCTTAAATGACTTTTCACACCCAAAAGTCAGCTAAATGAAGGAACTCCTGCCTTAGTGATCGACAGAGCAGGGCAGAACGGCTGGACAGTGAGTGCTGGGCATACAGTAGGTTCTCAGAAACACGGATGAAATAAGCTTTACTCTTGAAGGGCAGGGGCAAGGGACATCACTTGTGACATCAGACGCTGATATCAGAAGCAGGGCCTCACTCTCTACCTGAGGGAAGATGGACTCAAGATGGCTGATAGCAAGGCAGGTGGACAGAAGCCAATCCTAGGCCCTAACTCCAGACCAGACTTGTTAGGGACCCTCACCCTGCATACAGGGGTCAAGCACTTGGCTTAGGACTCCAATATGGAAAGATGGTGGATCCACTATGGAGGAATGTTTGAGTGTCTGTTTCCTCTGCCATCTTTGCCACAGAGGGAGTCTGGGCAAAGGGAGCAGGGTGCTCTGATGGGCACCGAGGGCCCCCTCTGCCCTCTGCTGAGCATGGCCTAGTGATGGAGTATGTGGACAATATGCCCAATGCCCTAAGTTCCATCCTAGCACCTAACCAAAAATCTGCCTGACTGCCTCAAACATAGCGGGTTACAGAGCAGGACTAGAAAAACTCCTGTCCCCTCTCTCTTTTTCCTGTCACCAGGAACCCCAGTCAGTCCCAAACACATACGCACAGCAATGGAGGCTGGGGTAGTTCATTACTATTAGTAACATGCAACAGACTAGGATATGGCTCAGAGGCAGAGTGCTTACTTAGTACGCATGGGACCTGCCACTCAATCCTCAGGACCAAAAAAGAAAAGGAAACCAATCTGCAGCAGAGGAAACTTAGGTCCAAGATAGAAAGCACCTGCCTGAGGCTAGGCAGCCCAACTAAGTGTTCACACAATGCACCCAAGGGGGACTGTCCTGAAGAGACCACCAAAGCACGCTGTGCCACACAACCAACAGCCAAGCCTGGTCCCTCGGCATGCTCACCTGATCTTCTCAGCATCAAAGAGCCTCTGTGGAGGCCGCTTGAACTTCTTCCTTTTGGCAAACCAGTCTTTCTGGGGAGAACAAAGGCCACACAAGGGAGAGGTAAGGGAGGGCTGGCCACTAGCAAGGATACAGTGTTCCCCCAAGAGGCACCACAGCTTGCAGTACCAAGCTCATGCGGGCTTTGATGCGGTCATAGTCGATGCGTGGGATCATCTTGAGGGAGATGGTGTTCTGGCTGGGCTCAACGTAGTCCACCTGGGAGAAAGCAGCAGGTCAGCAGGGCTCAGCTGGACAGCAATGACCCCAGCAACCTGAACGGAAGGCACTAAAGCGGCCAGAGAAGGACATGGAAGAGATCTGCTTGCTCACAACCCCCAAACTCTGTCCTGTCCAAAACTTCTTAGCACTAGAAATGAACATACACCACCCACCTGCCTTCCCCACTTGGATAAATGAAAGGTCCCACAAACACAAGACCACAGCCTAATGGCCATTTTCTCCAAAGTGCCCCTCTTTCCCAAAGCCTCCCACTTGATTCTGCTCAGGCCACAATCAAAAGTAATTTTCTTGGGGGCTGGAGAGATGGCTCAGTGGTTAGGAGCATTGCCTGCTCTTTCAAAGGTCCTGAGTTCAATTCCCAGCAACCACATGGTGGCTCACAACCATCTGTAATGAGGTCTGGTGCCCTCTTCTGGCCTGCAGGCACACATGTAGACAGAATATTGTATACATAATAAATAAATAAATTTTTTTTTTTAAAGTAATTTTCTTATCTTTAAAGACAGGGTCTTAGCTGGGTGGTGGTGGCAGCGCACGCCTTTACTCCCAGCACTTGGGAGGCAGAGGCAGGCAGATCTCTGTGAGTTCGAGGCCAGCCTGGTCTATAAGAGCTAGCTCCAGGACAGCCAGGGCTGTTACACAGAGAAACCCTGTACTGAATAAAGACAGGGTCTCACAGAGCCAAGAACGGCTTTAAACTTGCTGAATAGCTGAGGATGACCATGGGCTTTTGACTCTCCTCCTCTACACCACCTGAATCCCGGGATTATAGGCATGAACTGAAAACTGAAGTCAGAGCCTCCTACATTCTAGGCAAGCACTCCACCAACACCAACTGAGCTACAGCCCCAGTCCTTTCTTTTCCATTCCACCCACCACCCAAGTGCAAGGGATCAAACCCACAGCCTCATGCAAGCAAAGCAGGCAACTATCAGTTTAGAAGCCCTGGCAGCCGTTCTCAATTCCTTCATTCTTACACACTCGCAATCCCCTCAGCTATGAACTTTAAGACCCCAACCTCCCAGCTGGGAGAAGCAGTAGAGCATTTGCCTGGATGAATGTGGGGGATGGTGTGTGGCTCAGCTGGAGAATATGTGCCAAGAATGTGTAAGGCCCTAGGTTCACTTGCCATTGCCTAAGAACTTTTAAAAATTGGACTATATTCCCTAGAACCCTCCCATCTCCCTCCAGTGACAAAGTTACAGTCTTTAATCCCAGCACTCCAGAGGCAGAGGTAGGCAGATCTCTGTGAGTCTGAGGTCAGCCTGGACTATATAGTAAGTTTCAGGCCAGCCAAGGCTACACAGAGCAACCCTGTCTTAACAAAACAAACAAAAGAACCTACAATGGACTATAAGGTCTGTCACCTCCAAACTCAGTTCTGTATCTCTTACTCCCTGCTCTAGACATCTTGATTTTATTTATCTTGCATGTGGAGGGTGGGGATCCCCCCACCATGTGTGCCTGTATCATGTTGGTCCTGGTCTCCTCAGAGGGCATGAGATCCCCAGGGACTGGAATTACAGAAGGTTGTGAACCATGAAGTGCTGGGAATCAAACCCAGGCCCTCTAGAAGCACAACTGATATTCTTAACCACAGAGCCATCTCTCTAGGTTCAGGCATCTACCTCACATGCCTGCCTTCTCCCTCACACTCCACGCAGCTTATCAACACTCCCTTTCCTCGGTCTTTACTCAACTTGCCTTTGACTGGCCTAGCAACAGGTATCCACCTCCTGTGTGCCTTGAGCTAAACCCTCACCTTGTTTTCCTACTCTGAGGGAAGGCTGTTCTTGACTCTTGGAAAGGGAGGTGGAAGAAAAGAGGGCAGTGTACAGAAACCTGGCCCACTCAGCTGCTCCATCGCCTCCCACCTGAGCAATGTCGTCTTTGTAGATGCCTCGCTTGAGGCGGACCCAGGACTTTGGCTTCAGGTTGGCCACCTCCTTCACCACCTTGAGCACATCAGTCATCTCCTTGATAGGTACCATCTGCTGGTTCCAGTAGCCAAGCCGCAGGTTGCCCACACCCTCAATGGCCTGCTTCACATGTGTTTGCTTGTAGGCCTCCACGTAGATGTAGCCCTTCACGTGCTCTGGAGCAACCACTGACTTAATCTGCAGGGGCTGGAGACAGAGGTGGGAAACACGGCTAGCAACAGTCAGGACTCTGGCCCTCCAGGTGAGTCTACAGAAGCACACCACCACAGTAGCATGGACACTGGGATGGTCACAGCAACCACAACGGAAGCTTTAAAAATGACTCAAGTTTTGTTCCAAGCTGGCCTAAAATTCTTGTTCCCTGCCTCCACCTCTTTAATACTAGCATGTCTGGCAAGGGACTGATTATGTTATTGTTTAACTACACTGCAAAGCACAGTGCGACCATGAAAAAATAGTGAGGGGCTAAGTAGGAATGGGGAGTGGCCGCTAGTGATGCTAGCTTTCTTTTCTTTCTTTTTCTTTTTGGTTTTTCGAGAGAGGGTTTCTCCTCTGTGTAGCCTGGCTGTTCTGGAAATCACTCTGTGGACTCACAGAGATCCTCCTGTCTCTGCCTCCCGAGTGCTGGGATTAAAGGTGTGCATCACCACTGCCTGGCCTAATCCTCCTGCTATAGTCTCCCAAGTGCTAATATTTTGGGGCTACCATAAATAAATAAAAATTTTGGTCAGGCAGTGGTAATGCATGACTTTTAGTCACCGCCGCCCCCCCCCCCAACTTGTGAGGCAGAGGCAGGTGGATCTCTGTGAGTTTGAGGTCAGCCTGGTCTACGAAGAAAGTTCCAGGACAGCCAGGACTGTGACACAGAAACCCTGTCTCAAAAAAACCAAAACCAAAAACAGTAAACAAATTAAATAAAACAAAAGATATGATTATTTTTGTATACATGGGTATCTGTGTATGTGTCTGAAGAGGTCTGAGAAGTATCAGATCTCCCAGAGTTATAAGCAGTTGTGTGATTGTGAGCTGCCTTATATGAAGACTAGGAATCAAATTCTAGTCCTCTGCAAGAACAATGTACATTCTTAACTAATGAGACATCTCCCTAGCCCTGACAAAAGGTTTTAATTTACACACTTACACACAGAGAGCACTAGAGACAGTTCACTCATTAAGAGCATTTGCTTCACAAGCACAAGGGCCTGAATTTGGATCCCCAGCAACATGTAAAAAGTCGAGGGGGAGGAGTGGGCTGGAGAGATGGCTCAGCAGTTAAGAGCATTGAATGCTCTTGTAGAGGACCTGGGTTCAGTTCTCAGTGACTCACAACCTCCTACACATCTAGCTCTGACCTGTGTAAGCACTGTACCCACATGGTGCATACATAGACAAGCAGATGCACACACATGCATATAAATTTAAAAATAAATAACATTTAGAACAAAAGTCAGGGGGTAGGGAGATATGAAATGAGACAGGAAGATCTCTGGGGTTTGCCAGCCAGCCAACCTACCCCCCAAAAAACAAAAACAAAATAAAAAAGGAACTCCAGATTTAGGGAGACCCTATCTCAAGAGAACAAGGCAGTGACCAATAGGAAGGTATGTGATAGTCTCTCTGGCTTCGTCACGAATGCACAGGTGTGTGCACCCATGCAACAGGTGAACACACAGACACGACAATACTGCACATGCATATATACACACACCCCAAAACAAGAGCTGGAGAATGGCTCAAGTCATTAAAAGCTAACGTTCAGTTAGCTTTTGGGCAAGAGTTCAGTTACCATCACCCACAGCTGACTTTCCAGCTAAAAACAAACACCACCAACAAAAAACAAAGTCCCAGGTAGGCAAAGCGGTCTTATTCTGTTCTAGCTCATCTGCCCGCTTGCTCACTGCTCTGCTTACCCTAGGGTACTTAGTGTCTATAAACGTCTTGCACCTGGCTTAGCCCTGCTCCTACACAGCAGTCTGCCCACACCTTACTTACTGTGTCTGTGAACTGGTAAGCGATGAATTTGCGCATCAAGGAAATTGCTGTGGCTCGTTCCTCCCCAATCTGGAAAGAGAGGTGTGGATTTGGAGACCTGAAGAGGAAGAGAGCAGGACACAAGAAAACTGGCAGAAAACAAAAGGGGCAGGGGCAGGTAGAGGGCAGGAAGGTGAAGCAGGAGAGAGATGGGCTGCGAGGAAAAGACACTAAGGGGGATGAGAGTAGAAGAGGGAAGAAGGAAGCAAAAAGTGGGGTGGAGAGAGACAGACAGGAAAAGGGGCATAGAGAGGCAGCTACAGAGGGACCAAGAGACTCGCTTCCCAAGAAGATCCAGAGAAGATAAATGGTTCTCCCTTACAGCAGCCCAAGGCTAGAACACACACCTTACACTTGACAGTCCACAGGTTGGGGTCCCTACACAGCACAGGAAAATGAAGACAGGTTACCAAGTCTCCTCAGTAAGACACGATCCACACCATCTTCCCCTCCAGCCCAGGGCCCCACTCTCATCAACTGCACACAGGGGTCTTCCTTCCCCCACCCTTGTGTACGTCTGGATCCCATATGGGATTCCCACCACTGGACTTCTACCCTTCTCCCACTCTCTTACTTGACTCCTGGGAGCAGCTGCTGCTGGGTGATGTCGTCTGAGAGCTCATCAGACCCTCCATAGACCCTAGAGGGAGAACAGTGTTGGGAAGGAATGCTGTCACCCCACCAGGCCACATCAGCTTTCCACCCAGGGCTGCCTGCGCCCACCAGGCACTTACGTCTCTCCCACAGATGATTTTGCATATTTCTTCATATAATACTCGCCCAGTTCTTCTTCTCTCTGGTCCCTGAGGTATGAGGGGGAAAGCAGACATGAAAGAAAGTGGAAGACGGGAGGGCAGGCCGACCTGCCCCACATCTGTCCTAGGAAGCTGGCTCCCACCCAGGTCTCCTCGCTTGCTCACCTCCAGAGATTCTGCAGACGACGAGCCCCAGAGCGGTCTTCATCCAGGACAACATTATCAATGTTGGAGGCTGGAAACAGAGGCGCGGGGAAAGTCAGGCGGGAAATGGGCTTGGGGAGTCCAGGGCCCAGACCTGGCCCTGGGGCAAGGAGACATCTGGCTGAGGATACCCCCACCATGGTCCCCATCCTCTGTCCTACTCAACTCCCACTTCTCATCACATGTGCTCAGGGGTGGTCCAGTTGCTAGGGAGCATCCGTCAGTTCTCCCCCTCACAGTCACCATCTAAGCACGGCCTGGGCTCCCCGACATCATACTCCCGCCTGTACTAACTACATCTTGGCTTATGGACACAGACATGTGTAGGCTTCCTAGGGTCAGACACCCAAGACTGCCTATCCCTGCACCCATGTGAGTGACAGCCCCAGGGCCACATAGGATATGGGAGAAGAGCCACAAACCACACTTGCCCAGTTCTTACCTTCAATCTCTTCTACTTGGAGGAAGAGGAGAAGGTGGTGGTAGTGGTGGTGGTGGTGGTGGTGGTGGTGGTGGTGTGCAGGGTAGACAAAGTATGAGCCAAATTATAGCAGCAAAATCAACCAATGGGGTGGGGCGGAGGGAGGGACACAGGAAGGTCAAAAAACAAAAGTAAAGGCCAGGCACCAGGTGGGTGGGGAGAAGCCGAAATGTATGAGGCGCACAGAACGGAAAATAACAGGGAAGGGGCACTGGCCCAGCAAGTGGGGGGTATTGTGGGACAGAGTCCACCCACCCTACACCCACAAAAGGGATACCCAGAATATTCTCCCCACACCATCACCCACCCAATAGTCCCGTCCCTGCCCCCACTCATGGGCCTAAAAGGAAAAAGGTTTGGGGAGCCGTCTCTCTGGCAAGGACAGAAAGAAGCAAGGTGAAGAGAGTGAGGATTGGGGTGGTTGCAGGGCATGGGGTATGGGGAAGGGCTTAAAAGACACCCTCCCAGGCACAACCCGCACCCAAAATGGTCTTGCAGGCAGGTCCCACACACACCTTTCTCCAGGATGTCTTCCGCTCCATCTTCCCACTGGTCCTCATCCTCATACTCATCATCTACATCTGAAATGGAAAAGCCAGGCGGTCAGCAGGGGTAGAAGGTGACCTCAAGCCAGGCAGTGGTGGCGCATACCTTTAATCCCAGCACTCGGGAGACAGAGGCAGGAGGAGTTCTGTGAGCAGAACAGCTCCAAGATTGTAACATTCACTCTGGGAGACAAGCCTCAGAAATCCACAGACCTGAACAGAGGCTCAGAAAGGAACATACAAGAGGTCATACCACAAACCAGTATAGCGTGGAGGTACGACATGGATCCACCTAACTCTAAAAGCCATTTCCTCCACTCCACACCAACCACACATATTCCTTCTAAAAAATTACGACCAGAGCTGGCACAGAATGCTGTAACCCCAGCAATCTGTATCAGGCCCCATGGTATAGGCCAGTCACCCCAACTACATGAGAGGCTAAGCAGAAAATTGCAAGTTCAAAACCAACTTAGGATACACTATCAGTTCAAGGCCAGCCTGAGCAATTTAACAAGATTCTGTCTCTGAGAGTATGGCTCAGTGGATACAGAATCTACCAGTGAGGGTCTAGGGGTGGCTCAGCAAAGGGTAATGATGTGGAAGAGTCAATCCCCACTCCATCACATGCATGTACACAAACACAAACTAGAGCCAGACTACCTTATGTCTTGTGTACTCTTCAAGCTTGCTCCATACTTCCAGGCCCTATGACATACCAGCCTCATCCAAAATGAAGCCTCCATGGCGTGGTTTCTTCGGGGGCCGGTCATCATCTTCCTCCTCCTCTTCCTCATCGTATTCCTCTTCTTCCTCCTCCTCCTCTTCCTCAGGCTCCTCCTCCTTTTCACTGCCTGCTGCACTCCGTCGTTCATCCTCTGCCTATAGGGGTCAAGCAGAGTTGGAGCACCAGATCCAGAAACCCTTATGTCAATGTCACAGACAGACGTCCAAACTGCCCCCACAGTCCCAATCTGACCAGGCCTCTGGTTACTGTCCTAACTCAAGTGACAGGTCGGCCATGTTCCAGCCACCCAACCAACTCCTGGGAGCCAATACCTTTACTAGATCCCTTGTCCCGAGGGCCATTAAGTGGAGTCCCTTAATGCCCTTGTTGACTGGGTTCTTAGCCCTCATCTCCATGCTTCCTGTAAGAGTCCTGCTCCTGCCTCCTGGATCTGTTTCAGGTGCTTAATATTCAGCAATGGCTGTCTCCAGTGCTTCCCTTGCACTTCCTCTACCACGAATCTAAAGGTCAATGTGCTACTTCTGGTAATGCAGACTGCCTTGGAACTAAGTCTAAGCTAGTCTTGAACTTGTGGCATCCTCCTCTCTGTTTCCCAAGCAGTGCACTATAGGTATAAGCCACACCTGGCTTCCACTCACTTCTTAAAAGCAGCTTTAGCTGGACCTAGTGCTCTGTCTAGGGCCATGATTCTCCTTCCTCCCACACCTCTCTTACTGGGCCACTTGCCTTGCATTACCTCAGCTCCCATATCTGCTGCTGATGCCCCCAATGCCTCTACGTCTCCACTTTTTCCCAGAAACAGAGCCCACTACCCACAAGCAGCAGCCTCTGGGTTGCCTCCCTAATATTCTCTGGATATGCCAGGCCAACAGTAGCCACATCCCATTGTGACCACAGTGCTGTCCCCAGAGCTATGCTGGCTCCAGCTCCCTGAAGGCACCAGATTCTGACCCTTTCTGCCTGTGAATGTCACTGGTCCAATCCCTCCCCATCCCAAGTCTAGGCCACCATGCTGCCCTTCAACACTGGATCCTTGCCTTGGCTTTCTCTGGAGCGTTGTCACTCCCCACTCCCAGGTTTCTAATGCCTGTTCTATAAACAGATGTTTCTTTGGGCCACCAGCTCACAAACAACCACACAGAGACTTATTACGAAAGCTCAGTCTTAGCTTAGGTTGTCCCACTAGCTCTTCTAACTTAATTAACCCATTTATAGTGACCTCTTTCCCATTCTGTGTATGTCTGACTCATTCCACGTCTCTCTTGCACCTAGATTCATCTTCTCTTCCTTTCTCGCCTTGGAAGTCCCACCTATACCTCCTGCCTAGCTATTGGCCACTCAGCTTTTTATTACACCAATCAGTACATCCATCACAGTGTACAAATATCTCACAGCACTGTTCCTGTACCAGTCACAAACAGATCCACAGAAACTCTACTGCCCGAGCATCATTCTTTAACTCACCACCTCAAGCTTTCCTCCATCTCCACATTGCTACAACCTGGTTATCCAGGATTTTTGTATATTTGTTTTTATCTTAATCTGCTTATAATTGTGTGTGTGTGTGTGTGTATGCATGAACTCCTCATGCTTGTGTGAGTAACTGCCAGATATTTGCAGGTGCCTTCGGAAGGTGTAAGATCCACGGAAACCAGAGTTACTGGTAGCTATGAACTACCTGACCAGGACGCTGAGAACCAAACCCAGGTCCTCTGGATGAGCAAATGCTCTTAACCACTGAGCCATCTCTCCAGCCTAGTTGTTTCTTTAAATTTACTTAATTATTTCTAAATAGCTTAAAGAGACAATAAGTTGGGCTGAAGAGATGGCTCAGAGGTTAAGAGCATTTGCTCTTCCAGAGGTGCTGAGTTCAATTCACAGCAACCACATGGTGGCTCACAACCATCTGTAATGAGATCTGTTACATGTAGGTAGACATGCAGGCAGAACACTGCATACATAATAAATAAATCTTAAAAGAGACAAGTAAATTAAAAACAAATATGTATATAGGCATACATATAAACATTTTATATATATATATGTATATGCATACATGCTGGGCATGGTGGTGCATGTATTTAATCCTTGCTCTTAGGAAGCAGAAGCAAGTTGATCTCTATGAGTTCAAGGCCAGTCTGGTCTACATACTAAATTCCAGGCCAGTCAGGGGAGTGAGACTCTACAAGATACTGCTGCAGTCTACTGAGTCTTCCCCTGCAATACCTAGGCTCCACAATCTTAAAGAGAAATTCAATGGTCAAAACACTGAGGCACCAGGCTGAAGAGATGGCTCAGGGTTTAAGAGCACTGGCTGCTCTTCCAAAGGCCATGAGTTCAATTCCCAGCACACGGTGGCTCACAACCATCTATAATGAGATCTGGTGCCCTCTTCTGGCATGCAGGTATATATGGTATATATACAGAGCAAGTATATAAAATAGAAAGAGAGAAAGAAAGAGAGAGAGAGAGAAAGAAGAAAAAGAAAACTTAACCAAAAATGGAAATAAAAGAAAAAGACACCAAGGCACCAAAAGGACACCCCGTGTTCCAATCAGGCTCAGAGCTGCAAAGCTGCAAGAGAAGTAACACAAGCCCTACAGCACCAGGGCTGCCTTATCCTCATTCTACCTGAAAGTGCCCCTGAACCACCTTAAGTGCTGGGAAACCAGCAACTAACCCAGAACTTGAATCTAGGCCACAGTGGGGCACCCTTGACTGCTGAGTGTTCCGTCCTAAAGACATTTACATCAACCCCAGAAGGCTCAGGGAGTACAAGGAGAGGGAGGCAGAATGTAAGAGCCAGAGGATGGCTACTCCAGAGGAGTATCAGGAAAGGCTGTCTCTTAGTTATGATGTGGCCACTGCCTTCGTGAACTCAGAGCACAAGTTCAAGTCAGCTAACAATTTTATCACCAATGAGGGAAGGACTCACGAGGTTAGATGAGGAGGAGCTACTGGCAATTAACGGGGGCTGGGAGAGGAGTCATTTTTCTTGAGGGTAACACTGTTAGAAGGTTGTGTATGTAATGAAGGCAGCACTAATTGAATTCAGTGGATTTAAAAAAATAACAAAGTTGGGGACACATTGGAGGGGCAGAAAAGGAGAAAGGGGTTGGAAGTAAACATAATCAAGATCCATTACAGCCAGGCGGTGGTGGCCCACGCCTTTAATCCCAGCAGGGACAGGAGATCCATTATTAATGGTCTAGTGGTCGAGCATGCCTTAAGAGTCCAAAATTAGAGAGGCAGAGGTGGCATTCTGAGTTTCAGGCCAATCAGGGCTACAAAATGCAACCCTGTCTCAAGAAAGGGGGTTAAAAAGATACAATGTATATACGTGTGACCCTGCCAAAGAATAAAGAAACATTGTGTGTTAAATAGAAAAGTAGCTAATAGGATGCTGGAGAAATAGCTCAGAGTTTAAGAGAGCTGGTTGCTCTTCCATAGGTCCTGAGTTCAATTTCCAGCACCCACATGTTGGTTTGGGGTATTCATAACTCTAGTTCTAGGGGATCCAATGCCTTCTTTTGATCTCTGCTGACACACTTGTGGTGCACAACTATACAGGCAGGCAAACTACTCATAAAATAAAAATAGATAAATCTTAAAAAAATAAAAATCACTGACCCAGGTGTGGTGGTGCCCACCTTTAGTCTCAGCACTCAGGAGGCAGATGGATCTCAGAGAGTCCATTGCCAATTGGCCAGGCCTACATAGCCAGTTCCAAGGCAGCCAGAGACACAGATGAGGCCCTGTCTTAAAATAAAAACACTGAGAGGAAACAATGGATTTCCTTAATATTGATACTGACTAGGCCACAACATCTCACACTGCAGTTTTTTACACATGTGTTTTGTATGTGGGCTCGTGTATGGTGCAACCTTCACGAGTCAGTTGTTTCACCACGAGGATCCTAGGACTCCAACACAGGTCCTTGAACTTGGCGGTAAGAACTACCTCACCAGTCCAATATCTCACGTTTTATTCCTTTTGTTGTTGTTGTTGTTTTGCTTTGTTTTGTTTTTCAAGACAAAGCTTGTTTCTCTGTGGAATAACTCTGGCTATTCTTGGTACTTACTCTGTAGACCAGGCTGCCCTTGAACTCACAGGGATCCATCTGCCACTAACTCCCAAGCACCAGGACTAAAGGTGTGTGCCAAAGGCTTACATCTCACCTTTTAAAAAGCTCAGTTTTGCCAGGTGATGGTGGCGCACGCCTTTAATTCCGGCACTTGGGAGGCAGAGGCAGTGGATCTCTGAGTTCGAGGCCAGCCTGGTCTACAAAGTGAGTTCCAGGACAGATAGGACTGTTACACAGAGAACTCTGTCTCAAAGGAAAAAAAAAAGCCAAGCTTTACAGGTCTGTTTCAAGCCATCTTTCATTGTGTCGTCTTCTGGAGCCTTCCTTCCTGAGGTAAGGGCTCCTGTATATGGCTGTGTTCCCTGGGGCTGGACCAGTCTTTGATTTGTGTTCTGTTTTGTTTTCAGGAACAATCTGAAATTGTAAGCATAGACTGGAATGGCTTATTCCCAGGAGGTCTCGGACCATACAGTGAAACACTCAGACACCAAAGAACGCAGGAGCCTGGTGGGTAGCACGGCACAGCTACAGTTCTGAGTCTACCACACTCTTACACTGCAGTCAGCACCCCTGCAGTGACTGTATGTACTGTGTGTCTATAAAACCATCTCTGCTGGGGACTTGGCTCAGGAAGGGAGGCCATGAGCCACCACCCAAACTAGCCTTGCTGAATGAATGAAGGGGATGAGAATGGGAAGTCCGTTGATTTCCTTCACAGCAAGCAGCAGGTTTGCCCGACAACCTACCTATCTACAGAATACAGGACAACATCTGGCCCAGGCTCCAGCAGCTCCTCACACCTCCTGCTTGGTGTCAACAACCAGCCAGCAGATGACTCATGAGTCTGACCGATGCCCAGTGACAAACCTCTGCAAAGAAGGAGCCAGGGACCCTGGTCTCATTACCACCAGGCTACAAGTGCCAGCAGTGACCGAAAGCCATGAGTCACTACAAAGGCTAGTCCCGTCCCCCCCCACACCACCTGCCCTACATCACCATGGATGAATGCCTGCCTGGGAGAAGAGGACCGCCCCCAAAGGCACACAGACTAGCAATTAAATACCTAGGACAAGCAGACCATGTAAGGAAGAGGGTACATCAATGGAAACCCATAGTCCTAAACCCTCCAAGACACAGATCCATAACATCTTTGCTTTTCCAAACTCTGCCATGAAGTCAAGGCAACCAATGCATCCCAGTACTCAAGAGAACCCAAGTATGCACAGAGCAGGCCGGAGAGAAACACTGCTGAGGAGCAGAGCAGCTGCCGAGCATGCTGAGGCCAGGGGTCATCCCCTCTCCTGGAACAGAAGGCGATGGCCACTTATGAGCAGAGATGCTGTAAAGACCGCCCCAAGCTCCATGCTGTCAATCCCTTCTGTTTCCCACTAACGCAGGGGACAGGGACATAGCTTCAGGTTACTGTGTGGCGGCTGAAGCCTGATGATGGTAATGACACTGGAGCCCTAGCTCCTTCCTCACAGAGCTTTTATATTGTGTATGGTGAAATCTTTGAAAGCACTGATGACTCATTTAAGAAATTAACTTGGGGCCTAGCCCAAAAAACTCTGCTTCTTGGGAACACACACACACACACACACACACACACACACACACACAGAGAGCTAAATTTAAGGGAAGTGCACACTTCAATGGTAGAGCTCATAGTTAGTGTGTACAAAGCCCCACATTCTATCCCCAGCACCACTATGACATGAATTCATTCACACATTTCGTAAGTATCTTACACAGAAATTTAATACAGTATTTTTAGTGCGCCAGGGTTTTGACTTTGACCTGTCACATTAAGTCAAGTGTGGAAATTTCCATTTGTGGCACATAGGGGCTCAACAAGTTTCAGATTTTGTATCTTCTATTCATTGGCTACATTCATTCCCATTAGCAAATACGTGTTCGCTCATCGGTTGTTTATTTATACTTTAAAATCTGTTAACTGGAGCCCAAGGACCAAGAATTATGCCTGGCACACAGTAGGCAATACAAATACACTTCTGGGAGAACTGGGCACACCTAAAAACAAAAACATAAAAAATACTAATAGTCAAAACTGTAACTCGACGACAGAATGTCTACCTAACATGACTAAAGCCCTGGACTCAATGCTAGCACCGCAAATAATAACAAGCAAAATGAAACAAATCGGGCACATGATGCTAAAAAGCCAATGAAGTCTGAACACATCACCTACTGTGTCAGTGACCCTGGCGCACCCCCACCTTCCAGAGCCTGTCCCTCTGCTCCACTCTGAGTTGCCTGCTCGCCCATCTCTCCCGACGATCTGAAAACCCCCGGGCGTTCCGAGTCCTGGGCTCCCGCGGGAGGCCTCTCTGCCCTGTCCCCGTCCCCAGACGCAACGTCTCCCCCTGGAATCCAAATCACTGACCTCGGCCTCCTCCGCCTCGCTGCTGCGCTCGCTGTCCTCCTCCTCGGAGAAGTTGCTGTCTTCGCTGTCCGACATCTTCAGCAACTGCAGAGGAAAAACAGCGGCCTCAGCGCATCCCAGAAGCCGGAGCTTCACCCCGAGCCTCAGTATCCCTGTAAGTTCCACTGGAGAAGAAAATGCCCCGGCGCACTTCCTGCAGCCCGGTTCTGGCGATCGCGACCCCGAGCTCTGCCCACGCCAGCTAACACATGCGCCTCTGGCTCCGGTCGGGTCGCCAGCCGGTCCCGGCAGCCTAAAGGCCTACACCTCGGCAAACCCGCTTACCGATCACTTTACACCTGAAGCTTCCGCGCCAGCAGCGGCTCACACAACGCCTAGTTGGGCTGACGTGCTCTCGCGCGAGAGCTGGCGCGTTAGCCTCGCCTAACGCGAGATTCCTCGGAACCTGCCCCGAGGAAGACCTTGGGGGGCCGCCATCTTGAAAGTGGCTAAAGTGGCTTAAACGGATTTTGAGAGCCGCCATCTTAAGAAGGTAAAAAAGACCGGGCGGTGGTGGCGTTCTCTTTTAATCCCAGCACTCGGCGTGAATTCAAGGCCAGCCTGGTCTACTAGAGGTCGTTCCAGGACGGCCAGAGCTACACAGCGAAATCCTGTCTCGAAAAAACAAAATGGAAAAAAAAATTGCCACTTTAGTACAGCATGGTTTTTTTTTTCTTTTGGTTTTTCGAGACAGGGTTTCTCTGTAGCTTTGGGGCCTGTCCTGGAACTAGCTCTGTAGACCAGCTGGGCTTCCCTCGAACTCACGGAGTTCGGGTGCTGGGATTATAGGTTGCACCACCACTGCCCAGCAGTGCAGCACGTTTTATTAAAGACAGGGCCTCGGGCTGGAGAGATAACAGTGGTTAAGAGCACTCTGGCTGACCTTCCAGAGGTCCTGAGTTCAATTCCCAGCAACCACATGGTGGCTCCCAACCCATCTATAATGAGATCTGGTGCCCTCTCCTGGCCTGCAGGCATACAAACAGGCCCAGATATACAAAATTTAAAAAAGAAAAAGAGAGAAGGAGACAGGGCCTCACTGTGTAGCCTGGATGATCTCCAACTCACAGATATCAGCTCACTTCTGCTCCTGCCTCCCCGAGGCTGGAATTAAACGTGTGCGCCACTTTACCCCGTTATTAAAAACACCTTAATATAGACACAAGATGGAAGGTTGAGAGAAAGTGTGTGGAGCGCACAAAACAAGCAAGTCCACGCAGTTCTAGGACAGCCGGGGTCAGAGTGAGACCTGTTGTAACCAAAAGCAAAAGCCCTGAAACTGGAGACGTGACTCAACTGTCAGAACCCCGGCTGCCCTGGACAGGGCCTGGCTTCCATTACCCCGCACTCACAGCTCACAACCATCTGTAATTCCAGTCTCACGGAATCTAGCACCCTCTTCTGGCCTCTGGAGGCACTGCATTCATGTAGTGGACAGGAATTCACGCAGACTGAATATTCGAACAACATAAAATATGAAGAAAGAAAAAAGAGAAATAAATAATAATGACACATTTGGTCCATCTCTATGGCCCATCAGATTAAAGGATCTTGCTGCCAAACCTGAGAATTCGAGTTTGATCTAGTTGTCTTCTGACCTCCACGTCCATGTTAAGGCACGCACGCACGTACTCTCCCCCAACACACACATATAAACACAATAAACAAGTCCCATGCTTCAGCTAGAAGTAGTGGTACCCACCTATAATCCTAGCACTTGGCACTGAGGGAGGAGAATCTGAAGTTCCAGGTGACCTGGATGAAAAAAAGGAGACCCTTTCTTCAAACAACTAAATGGGAGAGGGGGAGACAAAAATTACACAAAACTACCGAGAAACACTTATTAATTTCCAACACCAGTGAAAGAGCCAGGGAGCTGGATCTAGCAGAGCCTGTGATCCCATTCAGACAAAATTCCCCAGCAAGCAAAACTAAGCTATTCACAGGGAAAGCAGATTAGTGGGTGCATACGGCTGAGGCTGGAGGCCAACTGGGAAGGGAGCACGGGAGGTGGAAATGGGGCGGTGTCTGCCTGAACCCAGAATATGCACTTTACCTGGGGCCTTCCACTGTGTGGTTTTCTTTCCTTTATAAAAAATTGTTGACTTGCAGGGTGGTGGTGGCGCACCCCTTTAATCCCAGCACTTGGGAGGCAGAGGCAGGAGGATCTCTGTGAGTTTGAGGCCAGCCTGGTCTACAGAGCTAGTTCCAGGACAGGCTCCAAAGCTACAGAGAAACCCTGTCTCGAAAAACCAAGACCAGGGCTGGAGAGATGGCTCAGAGGTTAAGAGCACTGGCTACACTTCCAAAGGTCCTGAGTTCAATTCCCAGCAACCACGTGGTGGCTCACAACCATCTGTACTGAAATCTGCTGCCCTCTTCTGGCCTGCAAGGACATAGGCAAACAGACCACTGTATACTTAATAAATAAGTAAATCCTAAAACAGACAAACAAACAAACAAATCCAAAACAAAAATGGATGGCTTGTTTTAAAAAGACAAAGTCTCATGTGGTTCTGGCTGGCTTTGAACTCATTATATAGACCAGACTAATTTTGAATGAATCTCATGGCCTCTGCCTCCCAAATGCTGGGATTACAAATATGATTTCTTTTTCTTTTGAATCTCAAGGACAAATTTATTAGATTTTCAAATTTTTATTTCTTTTTTTGTTGTTTTGTTTTGTTTTGTTTTTCGAGACAGGGTTTCTCTGTGGTTTTGGAGCCTGTCCTAGAACTAGCTCTTGTAAACCAGGCTGGTCTCGAACTCACAGATATTCACCTGCCTCTGCCTCCCGAGTGCTGGGATTAAAGGCGTGCGCCACCACCGCCCCGCCAAATTTTTATTTCTATGTGTGTGGATATTTGCCTATAGGTATGTCTGTGTGCCGTGTGTGTTCCTGGTGCCCTGGGAGGCCAGAGCAGGTGGTTGGAGTTACAGATGGTTGTGGAACTGAAACCCCGTGAAGGTGCTGGGACTCAAAAGGGTCCTTCGGAAGAGCACCGAGTACTCTCACAAGCCGAACCATCCCTCCATCCAGGTTCTGAGAGTAAAACAGCAGGACTGACAAGCTGTAACCCCCTGCAGCTGCTGCCAGGAGCAGGGAGATGTAGGGGAAGAAGTGACCCCTGTCTTTTTGAGTTACGGTCCAAGAAAGCAAGTGTATTCAGTAATGGAGGTTGCCAAGCAGCCGTGTGGTGGAAAGGGAGGGGATTTTAGAGAGTGAAGGGCCCAAGAATAAGAATATAAAAATGTTGATTCCAAAGATAAGAATGTAGAAATAAAAAACTTTATAACGTTATAAGTCTAGGAGAATGAGAAGAGTCAGCAGCTTGAGGATTAACTATTAACAGTGGGTTATTTCGCTTTACAACCCATAGCTCTATTCACAAGGCCAAAGCATCTCTCTGCAAACTGAGAGCTAGCCTACAGATATGAGCTGAGTCAACTTTTAGGAAATAGATATATGACCTCTGGGTTACACGTTATCCCTGCTATATGAAACTGGCAGCATCAAAGGGGAGAGCACAGGGCTTCAGTAAACACCACCTGGAAGTACTAAGACAATGCTAAGTACAAACACTACTTTAACTAAGACTCTGTAATGGAGATTGTAAAGTAAGGCAATCTGTATCTGAGTTTTACCTTGAGATTGTAAAAATTCCTTTGCTCAGACCTAATGCTTGGTGCCCCTACTATAAAAAGGTGGGTTCAGAAACCGGCCTCTGCCACAGTCTTATACAAACCATCTCTGGCTGTGGTCTCAGCTAGCTGATAAGCTTTTTGTACCCCATGGAGATGTTTTTTAATTTTTTCCTGGATTCTGGTTTCTGGAATAACGTTTGCTTCTGGTTTATTATACTTTGGTGGTCTGTTCCCATCTTTGTGCGACCCCCCTGGAGGACCCAACAGACAGCATGAGAAAGCTCGGAGTCTGAGCATCAGTGAAACCATGCTTAGGCTTTTTAGGCCAGTATCTGGAGGAAAAAAGAAGTGGAGGAAGAGGGAGATAGTGTTTGAGTTACAGCTTAGGAAAGTAGGTGAGGGCTGGAGAGATGACTCATGGGTTAAAAGCATTGGCTTTTACAGAGGACTCTGTTGTGATTCCCAGCACCCACCAGCAGCTCACAACTCTATCTCTGTTTCTAGGGGATTCATCCCCTTCATCTGACACCTGCAGGTACTGCACTCATGTGACACACACAGACATCCATGCAGGCAAGACATGTACACATATAGTACACATATAAAATACCGGGAAAACAAAACAAAAACCAGGCAGGTTTACAGGGCTGCATGAGGGATTTCTGTAGGCAGCTGCCTTGAATGTATTTACCTTTTTTGTTTTGTTTTGTTTTTCGAGACTGGATTTCTCTGTAGCTTTGGATCCTGGAACTAGCTCTTGTAGATCAGGCTGGCACCAAATTCACAGAGATTTGCCTGCCTCTGCATCCTGAGTGTGGGATTAAAGGTGTGTGCCACCACCACCTGGAGTATTTACTTTTTTTTTTTTTTTTTGATTTTCGAGACAGGGTTTCTCCGTAGCTTTTGGTTCCTGTCCTGGAACTAGCTCTTGTAGACCAGGCTGGCCTCAAACTCCCAGAGATCTGCCTGCCTCTGCCTCCTGAGTGCTGGGATTAAAGGCATGCGCCACCAACCGTCCAGCTGAGTATTTACTTTTTAACCAGAATAGTGATTGAACCTAGAATCTTTTTCTTTCTTTCTTTCTTTCTTTCTTTCTTTCTTTCTTCCTTCCTTCCTTCCTTTCTTCCTTCCTTTCTTCCTTCCTTTCTTCCGTCCTTCCTTCCTTTTTTTCTTCCTTTCTTTTCTTTTCTTTTTTTCTGGTTGGTTTTGTTTTTTGTTTTTTTTTGAGACAGGGTTTCTCTGTGAAACAGTTCTGACTGTCCTGGAACTCACTCTGTAGACCAGGCTGGTCTCGAACTCAGAGCTCCACCTATCTTTGCTTCCCAAATGCTAGGATTAAAGGCTTGCACCACCACTGCCACATGCCAGACTGAAGCATGATTAATAAAAACTCAGAAATTGGGGTTCAACTTGAAGGTCAGAAAAGCAAAAGAAAGCCAGGTAGTGGTAGTGCATGCCTTTAATCCCAGAATTTGGGAGGCAGAGGCAAGCAGATCTCTGTGAGTTCAAGGACAGCCTGGTACACAAGAGCTAGTTCCAGGCCGGGCAGTGGTGGCACACGCCTTTAATCCCAGCACTCGGGAGGCAGAGGCAGGAGGATCTCTGTGAGTTCGAGACCAGCCTGGTCTACAAGAGCTAGTTCCAGGACAGGCACCAAAAACTACAGAGAAACCCTGTCTCAAAAATAAAAAAAGAAAAGAAAAGAAAAGAAAAGAAAAACAGCCAGGCAGTGGTGGCTCATGCCTTTAGTCCCAGCACTTGGGAGGCAGAGGCAGGCAGATCTCTGTGAGTTTGAGGCCAGCATGGTCTACAAAAACTAGTTTCAGGACAGCTAGGACTTACACAGAGGAACCCTGTTTTGAAAAAACAAAAACAGAAAACAGGAAAGTAAAACAACCAGCTACTGGTTCTTACCTCTACCACAGTCTAATGGCAGTCCTGCCCGAGACTCTCAGAATTAGACTGAGATTGAGAGCTGTCTTCTCCAGTTTTATAATCCTCTCTAAGGCTGGGATTAAAGGCGCGCACCACCCGGTTTCTAAGAAACTAGTGTGGCTACTGGGATTAAAGGTGTGTGTTACCAACTGCCCGGTCTGTAAGGCTGACCAGTGGGGCTGTTTTACTCTCTGATCTTGAGGCAAGCTTTATTTATTAAATTACAAATGAAATATCACTCTATAGGACAATTCTAAAATTGGATGTAGCAGTGCACATGCATAGCCCCAGAACTGGGGAGGCGGAAGCAGGAAGATCAGGGGTTCAAAGCTGTCTCTTTCTTAGTTACATTGTGAATTCCAGCCAGTCAAAAGAGACTGAAGGACAGACTGGGGGGTAAGGGCTGGGCAGGCGGAAGAACCAATGGATTAGGACAAGGTATTTTCCTGTCATCTGCTGTCAGTTGACAAATATGAATCTACAGTGTCCAGGACAAATACTGTGTTTTGTAGACGTTGAACCTACACATGGTGGCCCTGCCCACCTCATGGAATTATCGTGGAGAGTACATCACCCGACATACTCAAAGCATTTAGATTAGATCAGCACCGGGCTTAGAGTAAGCACTGCTCAAATGTAGATGTAATCATTATAATTACCAGCTGTGTCTGAAATACATTTATCTTCCAAAGTGGGTCAGAAATATGACAGCCAGAACATCTGCCACACTGTTTTCCTGTGAACATGTTCAGGCATGTGTCAGTGTATACACACAGCGCCCAGTGGTTTCTCCCTAATTTTCCAGCTTCGGGAAGGCGTTGCCGCTACCAAGGGGGTGGGTCACTCAAGTGTGGACAGTGCCACATTTTGCTCTGTTTAGACTACTTAGCCCTGGCTGACCTGGAACGCTCTATGAAAACCAGACTGACTTTGTGTGTGTGTGTGTGTGTGTGTGTGTGTGTGTGTGAGAGAGAGAGAGAGAGAGAGAGAGAGAGAGAGAGCATTTAGTTTTTATTACATTTAAGTGGGAGTCTGTTTGTGTGTACGTGTACCACAGTGCATGTGTGGAGGTCAGAGGACCTCTTGCAGGAGTTTTCTCTTTTTATCCTATGAGTCCTAGGATCAAACTTGGGTCCTCAGACTTGGGCATTTCACCAACTTGTTTCTTTCCGAGGCAAGGTCACATGTAACCCAGAAACTCATACTGTATTGGAGGATTGGAGAGGAAGGATCTGTACCCCTCCCAATCCTTCTTCCTCCACCTTCCAATTGCATGGATGACCCCACCTTGTCATCCATGTTGACAACCCTGCCCTCCAACTGTTTCCAAGTCTCTGACACGGGGAGTCCCTACACCCTGTGCTACCAGACAGAGGCGACTGTGCAAAAAAAGCCACAGCCCTGTGAGGGAACCCCTTGACTTAGGAGAATTCTAGGGGTGGGTACGATGGAAAAACTAAAACCTGGGTTTCCTCAGATAGGATTGGTAGGCTGGAGAATTCTGTGGGGTAGAGACTTAGGGTGGGGTGTTTAGGGGAGCATTGGAATTTGGAGGCCCGAAAGATGGCTCGGTAGGTAAAAGCATCTACTGCTTTTAGAGGACCTGAGTTTCGTTCCTGGTGCCCAAGTTGGGTGGCACACAGACACCCTATAAACCACACCTCCAGGGAGATTGGAAGCCTCTCTCGGGAACCTGAACTCATAAAATTAAATCAGGCCGGGCGGTGGTGGCGCCGCCTTTAATCCCAGCACTTGGGAGGCAGAGACAGGTGGATCTCTGTGAGTTCGAGGCCAGACTGGTCTACAGAGTGAGTTTCAGGACATACATCAACAAACCCTGTCTCGAAAAAACCAAACTAACCAACCAAACAAAAAAATAAAAACATTAAATCTTAAAACAGGCCGATTTGGGGGATTCCAAATAAAGATCGTTTAGGAGAACTGCTCTGAAAATGGGTCTAGGTGAGGGCTATCCTAGGAGGAATAATTTCAAAGGAGCAGTTTCCGAGGAGAGGAGCTGCCAAAGAGGTGGTAATTCCGGCGAAGGCGGGTGCAGAACGGGCACGCTAGAATGAATCCTGTTTAAGACTTGCAGAAGGGAGTTCAGGAGAGCTTTGAAAGGGGCCTGTAAGGGTGTGTCTCTGAGAAAGGGGGTCAGGTTTGCTAGGAAGAGGAGACTCCGATAGGCAGGTAAGTTTAGTGAAATGCAGATTCGCGGGAGAAGGTCCGAGGAGGACAAGAATTCTAGGGAAAAGGGGTTCTGGGGAGCAAGATGCTGGGAGCTTGACTTAGTGAGGTGGAGTTAGGAAGACACGGACAGGGATCCTGGGGCGGGGGGAAAAGTCAGGGAGGGAGGAAGGCGGTCAGTATCCCTCCCCCCCCCCGCCCCCCGGTGAGAATTAGCCTGGAGGAGGGCCGAAGGACAGAATCACGAAGCAGGACTGTCTACGAATTGGCCAAAACTCAAGACGACCACGCCCGCGGAAAAACAATGGAAAGGCAACCCCGCAGCACTTCTCTCTGTGGAGATGCGGACCAAGTCCCCGCCCAATCCCTCTCCGCTCCGTCCCTTCCGCCCTCCAGGACCGCCCCACCCCTCGCGAAGGCGTTCCCTCCGCGAATCAGTCGTCCCGGGCTGGGTTTCAACGTCGGCCGCAAAGCTCGCTCTGTCGTGAAACAGCGCTCAAAGCGCCTGCGCAGACCCTGAAAATCGGCTGAAGCGGCCCCGAGCTTTCCTTTTCCGGTGGCAGCGCCGCGCGGTGAGGACCTCGTGTTCATACTCGCAGCTATGCCGGCCAAGGGTCCGCTGCAGTCCGTGCAAGTCTTCGGACGCAAGGTGTGCCAGGGGAGGGATAGAAGGAGCCGGGGGAGGCTAGGGCTGGGAGACGTCAGAGATCTGGGGTCCATCCTGAAAGCCAGGGCCCCGATCTCACGCGGTCTCTCCGTCTCCCTCGCCTTCCACAGAAGACAGCCACAGCCGTGGCGCACTGCAAACGGGGGAATGGGCTCATCAAGGTGAACGGACGTCCCCTGGAGATGATCGAACCGCGCACGCTGCAGTACAAGGTGTTGGGGTCGGGCGCGGGCATCTGGGAGGCGGAGAGACGGAAGCAAAGGCCCGGGATTATTAGAAGTTGAGGTGTGGAAAGGAGAATGACTTACGTAGTGGTCTGTGCTTGCGCTGGGAAAACGTGATTTCCTAGCTGGGATAATAAAACGTAGAACGTTGAAAAGTGTAATCTGCCCTGCGAGGAGCGAGTGACCTGGGGGATAGCATAGTGTATATAGTACATGATTGTCAATTTCTCTAGTAGAAATGTCCTGGTTCATGTGTATATTTGTGGCACCCAGGGGAACAGTGCCACGAGTCAATCCTAGCAAAGTGTGGTTTAGGTCGGCATGGGCTACAGGGTGAAAACCTGGGAAAGGAAATCCAGCGGGGTCCTCTGGAATCTAAGATTGGTAGCACTTGTATGGGTTTTTGTTTAACTGGTGGACAAAAATTTTAGAGACAGGTGCAAAAATAAATCCTCTTTTGCAACCCAGAACTCATTGGTGTATGAGTTTTGGTACATGTAAGAAGGAACATCGCGCGCCAGACTGTTCAGTGATGACTGCATTCCTGATAATGCCACTAGAAGCCTCGTGGTGGCGAATTGTCCCTTTAATCCTATCATTCCATACTCAGAGACAGTCCTCTCGGGACAGCCAAGGCCACACTAAGAAATGCTACCTTGAAGAAACTTTAAGTGGGAGGGACACTCGGTACCCTTCAGAGTGTGGTAGCTGAGTAAATATGATCTGAGCCACTCTGAGTTAAAAGAGGTGTGGGATTTAGATCGCCAGTTTCTCCATACGGTTTCTCTGAATAGCAGTCCTGGCTATCCTGAAACTCAGTTTGTAAAACCACCTTTCTGTCTCCCAAATGTTGAAATTAAAGGTGTGTGCTACCACTGCCTGTTGTGAAGATACTTCTTATCTTCCTCTCAAAGGAAAAGAATGTATTGCTTGTGTGGTGGGATTTGGTTATTGGCTGTCAGTTTATTTATTTAATGGATTTTTATGTATGCCACGTTGTGCATTGGGGAAACAGCAGTGGCTGAGTTGGCTCTGGACCTGGTCGCCATGGAGCTTCTGGGTGGGCTAGTCTTAAATGCTGGACATAATTTGATCCAAAATAGTTGGGCCTGGGATGTGAGCTAAAGCAGTAAGGAAGAGTCAGGAGAGGAGGGAAGGGCAAGCTGCTCCCACTGTCAGATTGTCTTGGTGATGTCATCCCTACCAGTATTCTGAGACCAGAGACCATGACTTTGTTTCCTGTTCAGGGGATGTCATCTGCCTGTCATTCTGTGATTCTAGCTTCAGGGTATTTGGGACCCTCTTCCGTTCTCCGTGGGCACAGGAATCTGAAGGGCACCGGGATTCCAGGATAGGTTGCCTGTGACTTTTAGCCCCCGCAGCAGTAATCTTTCCACTTAGACGCTTTGAATCTTCCTTTTATTGTCCTGGTGTCAGGGTCCACACCAAGAAGCAGAGTTCCTGAGGGGGGTGACTAAGCTGTCCGGGGTTGGACCTAGACCTGTTCATCTTCCATTCCTCTAGTTACTGGAGCCTGTTCTGCTGCTGGGCAAGGAGCGATTCGCAGGTGTGGATATCCGGGTCCGTGTGAAGGGTGGTGGTCATGTGGCCCAAATTTATGGTGAGTCTCCGGATCGGGGCCTGTGGTTGTGACATCAGCTCCTGGAGCAAGAATGGATCTTCACAGAACTTTTCCCTTGTGTCTTGCAGCTATCCGACAGTCCATCTCCAAAGCCCTGGTGGCCTACTACCAAAAGTGTGAGTGAGCCATGGTCCTTCCTGGTGGGAGGGTGAGTGTGGGGACCAAGTTGAAGACTTTGGCTATTTGAATCTTGTCCCTTCATCTTCAGATGTGGATGAGGCCTCTAAGAAGGAGATCAAAGATATCCTCATCCAGTATGATCGGACCCTGCTTGTAGCTGATCCTCGGCGCTGTGAATCCAAAAAGTTCGGAGGTCCTGGTGCCCGTGCTCGATACCAGAAATCCTACCGATAAGCCCAACTCAAGGATCAGGGTTTACCTTTGTAATAAACATCCTAGGGTTTTAATGTTTTTTTCTGTGTTACGGTCTTTTTGAGATGTTGTCTATATTATAGCCCTAACTGTCATGGAACTCATTGTGTAGACCAGACAGGCCTCAAACTCAAGGTGTGTGCCTGCCCTGCCTCCCCAGTGCTGGGATTATAGGTGTGTGCCACCACATCCAGCCACTTTAAAAAGCATCTTCTCTGGTCCATGTGTGGTTTGGAGGTGGCAGGAAGAAGGACTTGGCTTAGTTTGTTGTGCAGTGCATTATGGGCAGAACCCAGGGGATACAGCTTAGCCTGTGCGTGGTTTTTATGGATATGTGTAAGTGCGTGTGGGTTTGTTCAATTGCTGTCTATTTAAAAATTATCCAAGTCCTACAGCCATCTCTCTGGCCCCAAACTCAGAGATCTGCTGGTCTCTGCCAAGTGCTAGGATTGAAGGTGTATGCCATCAGTGTGTTCAGAAACCACATGATTTTTAGCTGACAAGTGGGTGGCAGGAACTGCATCTGGTCCTCAAGTACTCAGTCACCCCTCCGAGCTGCCTTAAGCCCCTCAACAGGGTTTCTCTGTTACAGCCCTAGCTGTTCTGGAACTTGCTCTGTAGACCAGGCTGGCCTCAACTTTGCTCTTTTTTTTTTTTTTTTTTTTTTTAAGGTTTATTATGTATAGTGTTCTGTCTGCGTGTATGCTTGCATACCAGAAGAGGGCACCAGATCTCATCGTAGATGGTTGTGAGTCACCATGTGGTTGCTGGGAATTGAACTCAGGCCCTCTGGAAGAGCATCCAGTACTCTTAACCTCTGAGCCATCTCCAGCCCCGACTTGGCTTTTTTTTTTTTTTTTTTTTAACCCAGTTTTGGGGTTGAACCCTGGTCCTCGTGCTTCCAAAGTTTTGCCAATCAAGCTTTCTTCCTACTCCCATTTTGGTTTAGAAGAGTCTGGCTGTCTTATGCTAGGACTTGGGAGTGTACAACTGGTTAGTTGGTATTTTGGACAGGGTTTCTCTGTAGCTTTAGACCCTGTCCCGGAACTAGCTCCTGCAGACCAGACTGGCCTCGAATTCACAGAGATCCTGCCTGCCTCTGCCTCTGGGATTAAAGGCGGCCCTGGCTGGCATTATCTTGTGTTTGTTATCTGCCTGATTTGTAACAGGGCAGCAAGCCCAGGGCTTTGCACCAGGTGCGATGTCTCTGCCCTTTTGCACTTGGCTGAGCTGTCACACTCCAGCCTTTGCTTGTCCTGAACTCCCAGGGCTCTGGAATCCTTGTGCCTTAGCCTCCTGAGTGCTGGGACTAGGATTGTGAAGCACCACACCCACCCCACTATTTAAATACCAGGAAGAGCAGAGGAAATGTGTAAGGCTATAGTCTTTGTTACAAAGAAAGCAAATCCAGACTGGGTGATGGGAGAAGTAAGAGCCATGCTGGGCTGAGGAAGCTTTGAATGTCAGCCGATACACCAATAATAACCTGGAAGGGTCACCCAGGTTTAAGGAGCCTCCCATCTGTACACAGTAGGTCAGGCAAACTCAATGCATCTGCCCTTCCAAGTCAGTGTGGAGAGGCCATGGAGCTGATGTGTAGGCTCAAATGCTTGTCTCTGTGGGTTTGGGTACATGCCTGTTCCCAAAAAGGTGGGAAAATCAGAAGTTCAAGGTCATCCTTGGCTGTGGATGTGAGTTTGAGTTCAGCCTAACTTGACACTTTTTTGGGGTGGTTTTGAGCCATGTGGTTGCTGGGAATTGAACTCAAACCTCTGGTAGAGCAGTCAGTGCTCTTAATTGCTGAGCCACCTCTCCCAGCCCCTTAAGACACTTTCAAAACTATTACAGGGGCAGTTCACAACTGTAACTCCAGTTCAAGGGATGTGACATCCTCACACAAGCAGGCAAAACAATCTATGCACATTAAAAAAAAAAAAAAAAAAAACTGGAGCCAGAATTTGGGAGCCTCTGGGTGTCCTGTGTGTTGTTTATATGCAGGGAAGGTAAGAATGGCAGGAACTGGCTTACCGAAGAGCCCACAGTGGAAGTGATACTGGGTCAGAAAGACAGGTGGAAAGGCCCAGCCCCTTCATAGCATGTTACAAGGCTCTAAATTACCTTACACCCAGTCTGCCCTAGGACAGCAGTCAGTTATGGGAGAAGCTCAAGCCTACAGAGTAGCAAGCCCAGTGGCTTTCTTGGGCGTACAACTCTGTACAATTGGGTCTTGTTCACACACACCTCTGAGATGTGATCTGGGGATCTTGGCAACCAGAACCTACTTTCTAACAAAACATTAGCTGCAAGAGTTGGTTTTTTAAGCAGTTTGGCCAGTGAGCTGCACTGGTGAGTGCTGGCCTGAGAGGCTATCAACACAGCTTGGACATCTCTGAAGACCACACATAGCCACTTAGAGCTACTCACATCAAGTTCTTTGTTGAGACAAGGTTTCATGTAGTCTTGGCTGACCTAGAACTTGCTATGTACAACCTCAGATTCTCAGAGATCTGCCTGCCTCTAGAGTGCTTGGATCTGAGGCATGCACCACACCAGACCCAGCAGATAGGATACCCCCATAGGCAAGACCGGCTCCACTGGGCAGCACTGACATCCGGGCACAGAGAAGTGGAATGAGGCTCAAAAAGGGGTTATGTGGCCAGTACCTGGAGTCCCAGTTGCTCCAGATGCTGAGGCAGGAGGCCCCCTGAGGTCAGCTTTGGCAACACATCAAATGCCTTTTCTTAAAAACAAGAGTGAAAAAACAAAAACCAGAAAAGAATAAATCAAATCAGGACGTGGACTTTGAGCCGGAAAGTGGTGTCGCTTGCCTTTAATCCAGCGCTTATGGGTCAAGGCAGGTGGATCTTTAAGTTTGAGCCAGGCGGTAGCAGTAAGCAGGCTGACCGGTGGGCAAGAATCCTGAAGTCCTGGCAATCTGGGGCTGCGATGCCTAGATAGGAGTTGAGGGTAGGGATACAGCTCATCAAGAGGAGGAGTGGCTGAGGTTAGTTTGGTACCTATGGTTTTCCCCAGAGAGACCAGAGACCCCTTCACTGAGGCTCATGGCTCCTCCCAGAGGCACAGCTGAAACACATCTGGAGTGGGAAATGCTTCTCCTTGCGCCAGGCTCTGGAGCAGACAGCCCTTTCTCCCTCCCTACCTCCTTGAATACCGGGAATTCCGGCGCCACTGGGAGCCTGGGCCAGGCTGGGAACTTTCCTACAGCTGGCGGTGGCTGGGAATGTGCAACTCTGCAGAGGCGGGGAGGACAAGCCTCAGCCACTGTGAATGTGTGTGTGTGAGAGGAACGCAGGACTCGGCTCCTAGGGAGCCCCCAGTACACAGCCCTGTGGGCACAGTGGCATTCAGGAAGCAAACAGCTCCTTTTATTGAGTCTGGTTTGGGGCTGGTTGACTCACAATCACGTCTTGTAACCCTGGTGGCTCTTGGCACCAGACAGGCAGCTCAGACTGTGAGGATCTGTCCCTAGCAGCGAGACTAGGCAGGCCATTTCTCTGTGCCCATCTCCTTTTCCTATTTTTGGACTGAGAGAGGGTCTCACTCTGTTAGACCAGCCTGGTACCTCATCTCTATAATGATTAAAAACAAGAGGCTGGAGAGTTGTCTGAGCTTAAATGTATATACCGCTCTTGTGGATGGCCAAGTTCCTAGCATCCATGCTGGTTGGTGCATAACTACCCCCTATAACTTTACCTTCAGAGGACTCTGACGCCCTTTTCTGGACTCCAAAGACACTTGTACTCATGTGCGCGCACACAGAATTCAAGCAAATCCACCAACAAAGGGCTGGGGATAGATGGGCTCAATGGTGGAGCACTTGCCTAACAATCCCACGGGCCTGAATTTAATGCCCATGAAAAAAACAAAAGCCATCCTCTCCTCGTGGTATGGGAGGTGACTTACTGACCAAGCTCTGGAATATCAGGCCCCCAAGAGTCTGGTTCTCAGACTGCAAAAACCAAACCAAACCAAACCCTCATTAGCCTCTTAGGGATGCCGAGGGTCAAAACAGAAATGAGCTCACAGAGTGACAACCTTAAGGCCAGCAGCTAGTCTGTACTAAAGCAAGGCCTCTGGCTGCTCGCCAATGGCTAACAACCAGATTCCTGAGCTCTGTAGGTTAGGGCTAGACCCTGTGTGTGAGCAGAATGACACCCTGGTGAGTCACGGGTTAAGATGCATTTGAGAAGGGACAGGATATGCTTACTGGATGCTAAGAGCATTCCAAGGAGACAGGAAAGCCAGAGCTCCGAGAGAGGAATGTCACACACCAAATAAAGGGGACTTGAGTTTACAGCCTCAGACACAAGGATGCCTCAGAATTCCAGGGAGGATCATGAACAGTGAAGGAGCTGGCATTCTATCATAAAACAAACTGTTTAAACTGTGCTACCCAGTAAACCACTGCTGGGAGGGGGCAGGATGCAAACATAAAACCCTTTTTGTCCTACAGCTTGAATTATTCTGTGGGAGGCAAGGGCATGTGGAGGAATTGCAGAGATCCCAAGTGAGGGGGGGTGTGGTGTGTGTGTGTGGTTGAGCAGGGGTGGGGCTGTTGGAAATAATAATCAGGATATTCATGGGAAAATGGGGCCTGGGTGTTTCCAGGGAAACCAAATGAGGGACAGAGCTCCTACACCCCCAACTTGATCTGCCCTGGCGTCAGCATAGAAAGGACCCCATCAAGGAGAGATGGCGGAGGATAGAGGAGGTGGTGCTGATGGGGAGGTGTTTGGATGATTGATGGGCAGACAGCTGGGAGGATAGGCGGGCAAATGGTAGGTGGACATGGAGAGGTAGATATCCTTGTCCGGATGGAAGAGTGGAATAGAACTGGAGGTAGGATGATGAATGAACTTGGATGGAAGGAAGGAGAACGGGATGAAAATCAATGGGTAAGATAGCTGGGAAAATGGACACATCGCAGGGCCAGAGATGCAAGACAGCTGATGGCAACTGAGGGAATGATTTCAAGGGGGCTACCTAGAGGAGAGTTTTTGCCTCTGTAGCCCAGGTTGTCCTCCAAACTCCTGGGTTCATGGGGTCCTCATTTCAGCCTTCCGAGCAGCTGTGACCAGACGTGTGCACCATCATGCATGCCCAGTTTGAGCAGGACTGGCTTTCTCGGATGAATTATTGAATAATTTTAAATGCCTCAAAACTACAACCCAGGTTCTAACAGTTTCTAATGATTCCCAAAGATCTTGAGGCTCCCCATTTTTTGCCTTTTGTTCTTGGGTTCTTTTTGAGACAAGGTCTAATGTAGCTCAGGCTGGTTTTGAACTTACTATGTAGGGAAGGAGAGCCACAAGCATCTGGCCCTCCCTCTCCACGGATTACAGGTGTGCACTAGCACACCCAGATTAGGTAGTGCTGGGAACTGAAACTAGGGCTCTGCGTTCTAACCAAGAACTCTACCAGCCGGGCGGTGGTGGCACACGCCTTTAATCCCAGCACTCGGGAGGCAGAGGCAGGCGGATCCCTGTGAGTTCGAGACCAGCCCGGTCTACAAGAGCTAGTTCCAGGACAGGCTCCAAAACCACAGAGAAACCCTGTCTAGAAACAAACAAACAAACAAACAAACAAACAAAAAACTCTACCAATTGCGCTACACGCCCACCCTGAGATACCCCAATAGTCTTAAGAGTTTTCACACTTGGGCCACATCAGCCCTTCCCATTCATCATGTTTTCCATCTCCCACTACTTAAAGAATGGCAAAACACACAGCATTTCATAAAGTTAATTAACAAAATAACCATGACCTCAGAAGGGTCATCTATGAACACAGATCCCAGGGCCTGGAAAGCTGCAGCCATTTCCAGACCCGTGTCCTGACTCCGGGTGGGTGGCACCCAGTGCAAGTTCTTGAAGCTTAGGATGTCCAGGTTTACATATGAGAAGGGGCATCAGGAGCCCCCTGGGCCTTGGGAAGGCCCACAGGCTCCCGGGTTGGGGGTTGCCAAGAGAGCAGGGTGGTTCAGTCGAACCTGGGCTTTGGCTGGACGTAGACGCCCACCACCACCTACCTGGATACTAACTGTGGTGGCGTAGCTGAGCCTCCTGGCTGGAGGGGCTGGGGGCTGGGGTTGAGGTGGTGGTGAAGGTGCTCGTGATGTGGGGGCAGAGGAGGACCAGTGACCCTGGGAGGCTACCAGGCTGTCTCCACCAGGTCCCTGACGCCGAGCCAGGCTCTGGCTGATGTATGAAGCTGCCAGGTACCTTGAGAGGGCAGCTGCACTGGGGCCCAGGAGCTGGCGAGTGGAGAGTGAGGGGCTTTGCAGTGGGGCCGAGTCTGAAGACTCAGACTTGGCAACGGGAGAGACCAAATGGCCTCTTGGGTTAGATAACTCCATGGTGGTCTGAACCGGGGTGGTTACTAGGCCTTGAAGGTCCTGAGAGCATCCTTGTTCGGTGAAGTGTGTGGCAGCTGAAACATGGCCATCTGTGGGGTTCTGCTGGCCCAGTGGAGAAGGTGACAGTCCGGGAGGTGGTGGGTCTGTGAGGCTGGACTCTGGACCCAGAGAACTTGGAGCTCCCTCCTGCTTGGGGAACAACGAGGGAGCTTCGGCCCTGATGCCTGTAAGGACTTGGGACTGGGACATGGGTATGGCAGCTGGCATCTCAGTGTCTTGGGATAAAGACGGTAGCGGGCTGCATGGGATGCAGCAGTCCGGATGACCTCCCTGTGCAGGGAGAGGTAAGGCGCCAGGACCCTCAAAGTCTGGGAGGTCAGGCGACAATGGCCGGGAGATGGTGACTGGGATCTGATGGTGAGGGCTGCTTGTGTACATTGGTAAAGGGCTGACCGCTCGGCCACTCAGGGCAACTGGGCCCTGATCAACGCTGACCTCTCTCTGCTGGCTTCCTGGGGCACTGTCTGAGTGTTGGCTGTCTTCGTGACCTTCTTGCTTGGGCAAGAGGGGGGTGGCTAAAATCATGACGCTAGCACAAGCTCCCTGGTTAGGCAATGCCACAGTGGTTTGCATTTGGAGTTCTGTGTGACACTCTTGCCCAGGAAGGCAGGTACTGGTGGACGGCACCTGGATTTCCATATAGTTTCTGTGCTCCGTTGAAGGAGCGGCAGCTGGAACCTGACCCTGATCAGGCAAAGTGGAGGCAGCTGGTACCTGGGCATCTGGAGGCTCTTCTTGCTTGGGCAAAGGGGATGTGGGTGGAACCTGGATGCTGTCGAAGTCACTTTGCCCAGGTAAAGGGATAGGTGGAATGCAGCTGCCTAGATGGTCTTGTTCGGGCAAATCCGAAACATTTAGACTCTGGCCATTCAAGTGAGCTTCTTGCTCAGACAAAGGTGTGGCAGCTTGAACCAGAGCAGCAGGGCCCAGAGGGACAGACTCCTGGGCACAGTTCATTGGGAAGGCCAGTTCACACACAAGCACATGTCCAAAAGCAGGCAGGGGCCCTGTATACAAAGAAAAGAGGATCAGGGGCTAAGGATGCAGCTCAGTCAGAGAGCCCCTACCTAGAATCCCCCAGTGAGGGGCTGGGAGTGGGGCTCAGTGGTGGAGCCCCTGCCTAGAATCCCTCAGTGAGGGGCTGGGGTGTGGCTCAGTGGTGGAGCCCCTGCCTAGACTCCCCCAGTGAGGGGCTGGGGTGTGGCTCAGTGGTAGAGCCCCTGCCTAGAATTCCCTAGTGAGGGGCTGGGGTGTGGCTCAGTGGTAGAGCCCCTGCCTAGACTCCCCCAGTGAGGGGCTGGGGTGTGGCTCAGTGGTAGAGGCTCCAGGCCCTAGCACCACAGAAGAAAACATTTAAGTCACCTGGCTCAGCCTCCTCCTGGGGTGGGCAGGGGGATGGCTGGGGTTGGGCCAGGACTCGAGGTCGGCGGCGGGGTGCATTGGTGGATGCCCTCGTCTCGGCTCGCTGCATCTGCTGAATCCGTTCACTGTAGAGCCGAGCCAGCTCTCGCACCCTGGACGCTGAGCGCTCGGAATGTGGCATTCCGGCCTTCCCGCTGGTGCCGCCTCCACCGAGATCAGAGTCCTCCAGGATCAGCAGCGGTTCTGGGAAGCCAGGCCGGGCCAGCTGCCCCTGCTCCAGCGCTTGCCAGGCGCTTCGGATTTCTGAACAAGAGCGATATTCCAGTTCCTCCGGGAATCCTTGGACCTGGGTGCCACCTTGGGTCTGCACAGCTGGAAATGACACGCCTCCTGCGTCTTCCTCCTGCCCCACTCTGCTTTCTGAGAGTGGCTCGCCCAGTCTTCCCGGACTGCTCTCAGTCTCCTGCAGGGGTCCAGGGAGCCAGGAGCCACAGGGGAAGGAGGGGGTGCTGGCCAAGCTGGGAATGTCGGGGACACTGGACATGGGTGAAAGGCATGGCATCTCAAAAACACCAGGGATGTCAGGGAGGCTCGGAAGGCAGGGAACCTCGGGAATTTCTGGAAGGTTGGGCGTGTCGTTGGGAATCTTGGTAAGGCTGGGCATGCAGGGAATTTCAGCTGGACTGGAACCTTCCAGCCCCTCTAAGACATGGAGTGGGGAAGGCTCCCGTTCATCTGCCTCCAGCTCTTCTTCCTCCTCCTCTTCTGAAGACTCTCGGCTGGGCAAGGCTTGGAACGGGAGGGGTTCGCTTTCAACTGGCACCCTGGAGTCTCTGGGGAAGTTGGGAATGTCGTGGGTGGCTGGCTGTAGTGGGCACACAAAGAAAGTCAAGACATCAGGGGGATGGGGTGGTGGGCTGCCCTGGGCTGTGTTCTCTGCCTGCCCAAGGCCAGCGCTTCAAGGCTGCTAAGAAGGCGCTGCAGCTCACCCCTGGGTCCCTGAGGCCTCTCTGGTTAAGCAACTCTAGAATTTCCTCAGTGATGGAGGTCCCTGATGGCTCCAACGTGGGAGGCCCAGCATCCTCCAGGTCTTCAGGGGGACCAGAAACAGACATGGGTGGCTGCAACTCAGGTGGGGGATGGAGCTCCCCTTCACTGCCAGCATGCTGTAAGGAGGAGAGGGTTGCAAAGCAAGAACCAAGAATGCTCTGTTCCCCAAATTCCCAGTCCCTTCTCTTGTACATGGGGGAAGTCAAGGATCCTGACCCCCCACCTTCTTATTCTACCTTTGAACAGGGCCATATGTGGCCCAGGCTTGCCTTGAATTTCTAATTCTCCTGCCTTCCCACCAGAGGCAGTTTGGGCTTCACCACCCCACCCCTCTTTTGTTTTTTGGTTTTTCGAGGCAAGGTTTCTCTGTGTGGCTTTAGAGCCTGTCCTGGCACTCACTCTGTAGACCAGGCTGGCCTCGAACTCACAGAGATCCACCTGCCTCTGACTCCCAAGTGCTGGGATTAAAGGCATGTGCCATCACCCCCCCCCCCCCCCCCCCGCTTTTTGACATGAGGTATGTATAGAGGATGGAACTCAGGGACTCATGCATACCAGAAACTTGACCATTGAGTGTTATTCCCCCAAAACGACCCCCCAGTTTTTGAGAGACAGGGTCTCACTATGTAGCCTGAGCTGGGCTAAAACTCATTATGTAGACTAAGCTAGCCTTGAACTCACAGACCTCTGCCTGCCTTTGCCTCCAGCTGGGATTAAAGACCTGTGGAACAACACCTGACCTGCTAGCCATTTTTTATTTTGAGACAGATAACTTGCCCATGCTGGCTCAAACTTTTGATCCTCTTCAGTTTCCAGTGTAGCCTAAATTGTCATTTGCCAGGACACCTGGCTTAAGGCTCTCTCGCCCCCTCTCTGAATCCCACGTAGTCCAGGCTAGACCAGAACTTTTGCCTATAGTCAAGGATGACCTTAAACTCCCGACCCTACTGCCTGAGTCTCCCTTGTGCTATAGGTCTAATTTATGTGCTGCTAAGGGCTCAAACCTAGAGCATGCTCAGAAAGCACAGAACCAATGCAGCTGGGTCCCCAGGTCTCTAATCTGTGCTTATTCTGACCCAGGGCATTTCTCATTTCTTACCTTGACTTGAGGCTTCTCTGGGGATGGAGAAATAAAAAACAGAAAAGAGACACGGAAGTAGATTATTCCCTGTAACCGACCAGCTGGCCCCTCCTCCCTCTCCATCTACCCCAAGCATCCCTGGAGAGAGCAAGGACAGACTCACAGACAGACAACCAGTCACTAACCGTTCTGGGGAAGAATGACATAAGATTCCTTTGCTGGCTCTGGGGGAGGGACACAGGGTATCAGGAGGCCAGGCCCTTGGGTCCCTGGGTCCCCTTGAAGGGGTGAGTACTCACCAGACTTCCGGCGGCCACGACGACTGCCAGAGAGTCCTGGAGACGGAGCTGTGGGACAGACGGTCAGACTCCATGTCAGCCCAGCCCTTCAGCCTTGGGGCGGTGACCCAAACCCACATTCTCTCTGTTACCTGGGTTTCTTCTGCCAGGGGTGAAACTTCGAGCGTCCCGAGGGCGGGGAGAGTCCAGGGGGGACTTTGGGGGCTCTGGGATAGATTTGCTTTTTGGAGCACCTGCGGGGGGAGAGTTAAAGGACTGTCTACTTTCTCGGAAGCATCTCCTCTTTTAGGACCACATAGGCCCACAGCCCAGGCCCCTGACTCACAGTGCAGGCTGTTCTCCAAAAGAACTTGCTTTGCCTGAAAGACAGGGAGGCGGGTGTTTGAGAGGCAGGGTCCAGAGAGCAGGCCCTGAGCACAACCATTCCCAGGAATGAACAACTGCTTCTAACACCAGGCCAACGACGACAGGTAATTCTCACCCCTACTGCCCTGCCCTTGTTGGCACTATTCCTCCAGGCGAGGAAATCCAAGGCCAGGGATCTTGTTGCCCAAGATCACAAAGCAAGAATGTGCTGCAGCCCGAAGAAGCCAGAAAGCCTAATTCTGCAGGGTTGGCCATCAAGGTGGCAAGCGCCCCCACCCACATTATTCGGGTCTGCCACAGAGACTGGGCCCTACGCAGCTTGCTGTGGCAGGTCCATACCTTGGCAGGGATGGAAGCCGGGTGATTCTCAAAGAAGAGGCGCTGGAGACAGTGGATCCACAGCCGTTTCTCTTCTTGGTTCTTGGCCTGGGGTAAGGTGGGTGGAGGTCAGGGATCTGGGCTCTGAGCTAAGGCAGGGGTAGGTGTCGGCCCAGCCCACCTTCTGCGTACCTGGAGCAGGTGTCTGTGCTTGGGGATGGTCAGATCCGACACCTTAAATCCTAAGGGGTCCCGAGGCGTCTCAGTGACACTCAGGTTACAGCACTGAGGGAGAAACACATGGTGAGGTGCCGAGACCCTCCCGGCACTAGATACCCTTCAGAAAATACCGGGGTAACCCCACCAGACTGGGACTCCCCTCACCCCCCCCCCCAGACTCCCTCTACCTCCCCTCTGGACTTAACTCCCACATTTAAAATGTCGGAGTCTCACTATGTAACTCAAGCTGGTTTTCGTTTTTTCGAGACAGGGTTTCTCTGTAGCTTTTGGAGCCTGTCCTGGAACTAGCTCCGGTAGGCCAGGCTGGCCTCAAGCTCGCAGAGATCCACCTGCCTCCTCCTCCCAAGGGCTGGGATTAAAGGCGTGCACCACCACCACCCGGCTAGTTCCCCCTGTTTTTTAATTCAAGGAAAAAGCTGGCTGGACGTGATGGCACACACCTGTAATCATAGCACTTGGCAGCCTGAGGCTGGAGAATTAAAGCAAGTGTGAAGTCAGCAAGGTATGCATAGTAAGCTCCAGGCAGCTAGACTACAAAGACCGGAGAGAAGGCACAGTGGGGGCAGAAGTGTTTGTGTTCCAGCCTGAAGATCTGAGTTCAATCCCCAGATTCCACAAGGACATAACTGAATTAATAAAACGTGGGCCATTGCCACTTGGTTCGACCTGCCCTTCATTCTGAAGGTCGGATTCCCTGCTTTTGCTTTCTTCCCAACTAAAATTCCTTTTGCTGTTTATCCCAGCACTGGAGAGGCCGAGGCAAGCAGGTTTCTGTGAGTTTGAGGCCACCTAGAACTATTTAGTGAGACGCGAGAAAGACTATGTTTCAAAAACAAACTATATGTCTGAGGGGGTGTGCCACGGGCATGTGAGCTCCTGAGGCTGCAGAAGCCAGAGTTAGGCTCCTCCATTGCTGGAGTTCAGGTGGTTTGGAGCAGCCTGGTGTGAATGCTGGGATCACATCTAGATCCTTTAGAAGAGCTATCTCTCCGAGCCTTCCACTTTCATTTATTAATAGTGGGGGGAGCAGGGGTACACACCACCAAGGGCGCCTGGAGGTCAGAGGACAGCTCTGTGGTAGCTTTACTCTGAGCCACGTCGCTACCTGCCATGGTCACTGTCGCCTTTTTGGCTTTTGGTTTTGCGACAGGGTCTTGTTCAGCCAACAATCCCAGCTAGCCTAGAACCGACACGGATCACTGTGTCTGCGCGCGGGATCTGCTTTTGAAATAGGATCTCCCTGTGCAGCCTACACTGGCCTTGGGCCCACTAATAGGTCTGACTGGCCTCAACCTTGCAGCAACCTTGCTTCCGTCCCCCAAGTGCTCTGTTTTCAGGTGTGAGCTACCACATCCAGCTTTTAGCCTTTCCCCCCCCTCCTTTTTGGTTTTATTTTATTGTATTTTTTTTTTCCATTCAAAAATCCACTTCCTTCCCTCCTCCTATTCCCCCTTTGGCTTTCTTGAGACAGGGTTTCTCTGTGTAGCCGTGGCTGGTCTTGAACTCACAGAGATTCACCTGCCCTTGCCTCCTGAGTGCTGGGACTGAAGGCATGCACCACTACCCCTGGCCTAGCCTTTACTTTTTTTTTTTTTTTTTGATTTTTCGAGACAGGGTTTCTCTGTAGCTTTTTGGTTCCTGTCCTGGAACTAGCTCTTGTAGACCAGGCTGGCTTCGAACTCACAGAGATCCGCCTGCCTCTGCCTCCCGAGTGCTGGGATTAAAGGCGTGTGCCACCACGGCCCGGCTTTAGCCTTTACTTTTTGATACAGAATTTCATCAAGTTTCCCAGTCTGCTCTAGAGCCTGCTCTATAGCTCAGGCTAGCCTTGAACTTTTGATCTCCCTATCTCAGTTTCCCCAGTAACTGGAATCATAAGTCTAATGCCACTGGGCCGAGCTAAATACGTCCGTGGAAGCCAGGCTGTCACCTACAGGGTATTCAGGTGAAGATACATTGAAGGTATTTTAGTTGTGTCTGCATAGGACCCCATCCCATACTCACAAAAATGTGGCCCTTGTAGGCGTATTCAGGCCCCCGTCGTTTGGCCACAAGCAGCATCCGGGAGAAGAGGAAGAGCAGGCGTTCACCCCCTCGCAGCCGAGGGCCTCCCCCGCCGCCTCCACGGAAGGCGCCTTCCAGCACCAGTTCCCCAAAGGCACTGAGCTCAGGGCCAGTCCAGCCACCTAGCCGCCGCTGCACTTCCTGCCAGGACCACACCGGGTTGGTGGCGCACACATATGGGCCAAAACAAAGGTGTTAGTGACAGGGATGCCACCAAGACTGTTCCCCAGCTCTGTCCCCAGTCAAGTTGGCCCAGCCCACCCTGGGGCCACCTGAAGGCGTGCTGCGTGCTCCTGCTTGCGCTTCATGTCATTGATGTACCAGGCCACTGCGGTCATGGACACAATAGCTTCCTCTACCATCTCTCGCCCTCCGGTGTCCGGGCCCTCTGCCCAGTGTTTGCCCAGTTCCTGCCAGTCATCCATCGGAGGAGACAGGTGAGGGGGAAAAGAGAAGGAAAGATGAGAACCACAGGAGGCAGAGCAACATGTAAGAGGAGGGGCCGACCACACAGTCCAGGGAACCACGGGCAGCTGCTGGACCCAATTATGCCCCTCTCCACAAGCCAGGCGCCAGGGGCCACAGCTGACCTGCAGCAACAGATGGTACTTCAGGATGCGCTGAACAGGCTTCAGCAAGAAGCTCTGCAGAGGCAGGGAGTGACGGAGCTGGGCCTGGCGTTCCTGCAGCCACAGAGTGGCTGGCGGAGACAGCGACAGCTCTCGGAGTAGGGCCAGGGAGCTGGAGGCACAGGACGAATCAGTGGTCAATCAGTGGCCAGTGGCGGCTGGTGCTCCAGAAGGCAGGGCTGGGAGGGGTGGGCAAGTGGCCAGGGCTCAAGGGGTCATCAGGTCAGGGTGGGTTGGAGGGTAGAGGCCAGCACACTGGCTCATGGGCATGGCCCGGGGCCAAGCAGGGACTCCCTCTGCCTCACCTCGGGTAGTTCATGCAGTACAATGTGTAGATGTCAAAATCCTCGCTCTGTGGGGACACAGGAGTCAGCATCACCTATCTTCCCATGGCCCCCGGGAAGCTTAGCCAGCCCAACCGTCCCCTAGCCTTAGGCTGCTCCGGTGCTGGCTCATGCTCACCCTTTGCACAAAGCACTCCGCGATGCCCCCTGCACTGTTGCTGCTCTCCAAGTCCTCCAGCAGCTCACTGCGGGGGGGAGGGGAAAAGTAAAGAACCGCCTGCCGCCTGTCCCGCCAAGACTTAGGAGTTCAAGAGACCGCCAGGAAGGAGCCTAAGTAAGATGGCTAAAGGAGACGCCTGCCCCACTCATTCTGTCTCTGCACGGCTTCATAGTCTTCAGCCTGATAACCCTGTCACAGCTGGCACATCGCAACCTAAGGGCTGACAGCACAGCCCTGGGAAAGAGGGTGCTGGGAATTCCCAAAGAGATGATCTTCAAATTCGATTGTAAGCGGGGGAATGGTGGCACTAGACCGTCACCTCAGTTACTTGGGAAGCCAGGCACTGGTGGTGCAAGCCTTTAATCCTAGCACTTGGATCTCTGGGAGTTCAAGGCCAATCTGGTCTACAGATTCCAGGACAGTTCCAGGACAGCTATGGCTGTCACACAGAGAAAATAAAATAAAAAAAAAAAAAAAAAAAAAAGAGTTTAAGGTTGGTATGGATGGATGACTTAGTGAGACTCTTGTCTCAAAACAAAACAAACGAACAAACAAAAAAGAAAAAAGAGAGAGAGAAAAGCTGAGGACATAGCTCAGCAATACAGAGCTTGCCCAGGATGTCCAAGGTCCAGGGTTCAATCTTCAGTCTTTAAATTTAAAAAAAAAAAAAGAGCCTCTGTTACTCTGCTACAAAACAGGCACACCTACAATCTCATCCCCAGGAGGCTGAGACAGGAAGCTTTCAATTTTGAGGACAGCTCAAACCACACCAGGAGACCCTATTTGAAAAAAAAAAAAAGAAAAAACACCAACCCAGGACTAGCTGGGTGTGGCGGTGCATGCCTATAATTCCGGCACTTGGGAGGTAGGGGCCGGAAAATGAGTTAAGAAGTCCCAGGCCAGCCTAATTACAGGAGACCCTGTGGGTCTCGGGTAATAAAACAAACCACCAAAGCCTTTCCTGTATCCTGACATGTTACTCTCAGGCCCCAGTGTCCCTTCACGAGGGTGAGCAGCCAGCTGGGTTTGGCCAGGGCTGAAGGTGGCCCCGTGCCCAGGGAATCGCACCCAGGCCCCACATGACCTGACTCGGGTCTCAGATCCCAACTAACAAATGGCGTCTGTGTGGTTCCACGTCTTCCCCACCTCCGGTCCTCAACTATCCCCTCAACCTTACTGCTCAGCGCCACCACACCTCACACGCCAGCCTTCACAGGGCCGCTATGAGGACACAGCCCCTCCCCTGACACAGTAGCCTGTTCCCTTGTGGCCCCCACCCGTCCCTGACCTGCTAAACTCATAGATGTCCTCGATGTTGGCAAACAGCGTGCCCAGCTGCTCCATGCTCAGCCCCAGGGCCCTGCCGTCCATCAGGGGACCCAGGTAGTCCTGTGGGGATGAGAGGGGTTACAGAAGCCAAGGGCTTGGCCCGGGGCCCCAGTGTCTTCAGGTACCCGCCCACCTCACCTCCACAATGCTGCGAAGGTCCCGGACATACGCCCGTTCTGTCTCCACGATCTCCTTGGCCACTCGCTCCAGCCTTGAGGGTTTCACCGAGTCCTGGATTCCCACGGGCAATAGGTGCAGGCGTATGGGGGGCTCTGGCAAGGGCTCTGGCCTGGAGGCTGAGCAGGTTGGTGATGGGTCCCCCTCAGAGCCCACAGTGCTCAGGGAGGTGGAGCTGCCGGAACCCCTCGGGGAAGCCATGGTGGGGGCTGCTGGGGCTGCTAAGGTAGGGAGCAAGCGGTCAGGTCACATGTTTCTATGGCCCCCACACTCCCTCACACTCGGCTGACAGTTCCCATAGGTCTTTGCTCCACTGTCCTAATCTGTCCAGTTTGATCCTGTACCAGAGTCCTTCCCCTCTGGGCCTTGGGCCTCTATTGCTTTACTTCACCTCCTCCATCAACCACAGTTATTGATGATGAGTCTGTCCCACTGACCTTGCCACTCCCACAAGCACAGCCCCCTTTATGTTCAAATTCCTCAGATCCACAGGGCCCCATTCAATGAAGCTACGGCTGGTCCCTTCACCCAGTTCCCTTCCCACGACACATCTCTTTACTGCCCCCACCCCTTCACACTCAACTTTGTCCAATTACTTCGAGGTGCAGCCTTGGGCCTCTGCACATACTATTTAGTCCCTGCATGCAGAAGAACACTTCTTTGTGTCCAGCTCCTTTCTCCTGAATTCTCAGCTTATCCGTCTCCTCCGTGGCAACAGGGCTGCGTGCGCTGTGTTGGTCACGGTTGTTGGCAGCACTGCTCAGGCACTGAGGGATGCTCAGTGTCCAGAAGGAAGGGACAAATGCCCACAGGCTCCACCTGTCGGGACTGCTCACCTGTCGGAGTATCGCTCACAGCTGCGCAGTCGCAAACTTCACCTTGGTGGCCACACCCGAGCCTAAGGCTGGGTTTGGACAGGCTGAGTCCCCGGGCTCCCTCGGGCATGGCTGAGTGGCACAACTCGGACCTACAAAGAGACCCACTTCTTGGGAACTGGATTTCACTGGTCTTGCTGCCGCTCCAACTCACTGTTAAGGGTGCAGAAAGTTGATATAAAATCCAAGGAAGGGCACCACGGAGTGACTACTAGAGGAGATACAAAGTGACAGAAAGAAGGGGCCGAGAAAACAAGCTAAAGACCGAAAGGTTGAGACAAAGAGCGAAGACAGCAAAAGTGCCCGAGTCTGCAAGTCCCATCTGTCTGGGCGCCCCCCCTCCCCCGGGCTCAGGGATCCTGGGAACTCTCAGGCTCAGGCTGAAGCTGAGGGCGAGGGGCAGGGCTGGGAAAAACCGTGGGCGGGAGAGGCCGCGGGGTCCCAGGGGAGGGCGGAGGCTGGGGGACCGGATGCCAGGGTCCTGCAGACGGTTCCTTACCCCGCCCAGGACTGGGCGCTGGGCGCTGGCCCCGGGCCCTCTACCCAGCTCCAACTGGTCCCTCGGCACCCCGACTGCGGTCCCCACCGTCCGAGCGTCCCCTGTGCGGTCCCAGCCCCCGATTCCCGCCGGCGCCTCCGCTACCCCCCACCGGCACGCCCCCTCATTGTTCCGCCTTGGCGCCGCCCCCCTCCCCCAACCCCGGGCCCCTCGCTTCCCCTCACCTCCCGGGGAGCTGCGGGCCCCGGGGTCGGGAGTCCGGCGCGTCTGGACCGTAACGCGCGGTCCCTGAGGAGGCTCACAGCCCGGACTCAGGGTCGTGAACTTGGGGGTCTCAGACTCCAGAATCCGGGGAGAGTTGGGATCCAGAGTCCGAAGTCTCGATGTTCTAAGTGGAAGATGCTGCAACCCTCCACTCGAGTCTCAGACCGGGGCGCTGGGAACACAAATTCCTGAGTCTTCTAGGTAGGGCTGTGTATGGTAGGGGGCCCGGGATTCCAGAGTTCAGTACCCTAGGGGCAGGGATGAAGTCACCTCCGGAGGGAGCGCAAGGACTCGCAAACTCCTCCGTGTCTCTTGGAAGTGATGGATGTTGCAGCCCTAAGTCGAGGAGTGAGGTCCGGTCCCCAAGTGGCTCCAGGAGGAGGTCTTGGACTCAAGAGTTAGAACCCCAGGTGCGGGGGGGATGCGCGGCTACGGGTTCTACGGTCTTCAAGCCGGGTGCCGGGACGGGCCTCCAGCCTCAGAGTTGACGTCCGGGACCCGTGGCTCCTTCAAGAGGCGCTGGGCATCAGAGGTCCCGGCCCGGCGCGGGAGCCTGGACTTGCGGGTCTCCTTAAAGACCGGGAAAGAGATCCCGGACGCCCGGGTCCGACACTGGACGTCTTGGGCTCCAGGATAGTTGCCCCGGGGCTCCGGGGGCGGCGGCGGCGCCGCATCTGGGGCGGGGAGAATCAGGTCCCAGATGTGGGGCGGGGGGCGGCCGCCCGAGGCTTCCCCTCCCCCTTGCCGCGGCTCGGGCTCACATCCTGTTCCCGCCCGCTGGGGGAGGGGCTGCCTTCCGGCACGCCCTCCCTCAAAGGGTTAAAACTCCCGCCCCCTACTCCCCTACTCTGAATATTCGCGAGCAGGCGGGCCCAACGGCAGGCCACCGCCCACATTCCAGGGACCGGGAGGACTTTTACCTTTTACTGCACCGGCCGGCAAGGCGTGAGAATCAGGAATGGTTGCACTCTCTTGTTCTTATTGGTCGATCGGAAGGCTTTATAATTGCATATGCAATGTTGGGTGGAGCTGTCCAGCAAAGTCGCGCGACTACGACTGACTGAAGGACTTAGTGGCGCGAGGGTGCGGCCGGAGCTCCAGTGGCGCAATCGGTTAGCGCGCGGTACTTATATGACAGTGCAGGCGGAGCAATGCCGAGGTTGTGAGTTCGATCCTCACCTGGAGCACTCTCTTTTCTTCTTTTATCCGGGTTGTACTTTGTGTTCTCCATCAGTTTTAGTAGTCTTCACATTTTGTAAATCAATTAAAGGGCTCGTTTGACACAGGATCTCACCATATAACTAGGGCAGGCCTCGAACTTACAAGAGATCTTCTTGCTTCTGCCTCCTGAGTGCTGGAATTAAAGGTGTGCGCCACCATGCTCGGTACCTACAGCATTTTTGAAGAATGAACATTATTTCCATGTGAATTTTTTGCAATGGTTGATTGGAACAGCCCCAAAGGTGCAGTTTCCATTCTGGTCACCAGGGGGCAATATAACCCCTCATTAGATGGCCTGGGCATCGAATGGAATCTAAACCTCGGGTCCTAGCGATGGATGGTTAGAACAGGTTTTGCCTCTTTTCGAATATTTCTTTTTCAGGTTTCTAAATCAATTTTTTAAAACACATACTAAACACTCATTAGGTACTGTTCTTCCTGTCCCTGAAGACTTGACGTTTTACCAAAGAGATTGCTACAAATCTATGAATTAAGTAGATATTTTGACTTTTACCATGTTGCCCAAAGTGGCCTCAAACTCCTGTCTCCATCACCATCTGCGAGTGTGAGCCTATTTTTAGATTAAGTAGTGATAAATATGGAGCAAGTAGAGCAGGACGGGATGGGGACTGTCACAGTAGTCAGTGATCCTTTTGTTTTGATTTTGTTTTTGTTTCTTGAGACAGGGTTTCTTTGTGTAGCCTTGGCTGTCCTGGAACTTGAACTCAAGAGATCTGCCTGCCCTTGCTCTCGAGTACTGAGATTAAAGGCATGCACCACCAGTGCTTGGCTCCTAGCTTTGTTTTATGTGTATGGGTGTTTGTTTGCATGTTTGCACCATGTTGCATACTTGGTGCCCCAGGAGACCGGAGAGGGAACGGTAGATTCCCCTGAACTTGAGCTACAGAGGGTTGTGAGCCATGTGGTGCAGGGAATGAAACCAGATCCTCTGTCTGAGCGATGTTCTTACGTTGATCCATCTCTCCAGCCCCAGGGAAGATCTTTAAACAGACACCTGGAGGAGGGGAATGAGTCGAGGGAACACTAGGGAGAAGTTCCAGCTAACACCCTAGGGCTGAAGACCAGTGCAAGGAGAGAGGTGTGTTTGTGTGAGCGCGCGTCCGGCTCATGCACGCGCGTGCGAGAGACGCGGATCCAGACTGTGGTGAGGCTTTAGGACTTTGACTCTTGGTGATTTTACTCCGGTGTTGTAACAAAATTCCCTGCTCTCCTAGGGGAAAGCAGCTAGTGGTGCGGGTGGAGCACAAAGAGCAGTTACTTTGAGACCTGGGTAGGAGCAAAGTAGCTTTCGATGAGGGGCTCTGGGAGCTGGAGTGAATTGTGGATGAGGGCGGGGTGTCCAAGACAGATCTGACCGTCTAACCAATGGGCTTGTGTCATGATTCGTTTAAAAAAATATTTGTTTTTGCCGGGCGGTAGGAGCCCGTCCCTTTAATCCCAGCACTCATGAGGATCTCAGTGAGTTCGAGGCCAGCCTGGTCTACAGTTCCAAGACAGCCAGCTACACATAGAGACCCTGTCTCAAAACAAATCGTTTTTATTGTATGCATAGGAGCGCTTTCCCTGCACACAACTAAGTACACTGCCAGCACGCCTAGTGCCCAAGAAGGCTTTGCAGACGCTAAGTAGGCACTCTGCTACATCCTCAGCTCATAGTGTCTGCTTGTTAAGAACAAGAGGCTGTTATTTTTGGGGGGCAGTGGGTAGCGGGGAGACGAGTGCCAGGGGCGGTAGCTGTGTGGTTCTTCTAAGGTCCATCCATTCGCCTCTCTCAAATGTCCGGCACTGCTTGGACTCATTCCCTCGACCTTCCCGACGCTTCTGGGTCTTGGAGTTTCTGTTTCCCTCTCCTAACCCTGTTCCACATACCAGGGCCTGAGACTTTCCCACAAGGGGGGCATTTCCTGGAAGAGGAGGCCAAAGGTCAGTAGAATGGAGTGAAAGACAGGCAGGGCTTGGGGAGAGAAGAGCGAGGTTAAGGGTACGGTTAGCGGAGGAAGGACAAAAGAACGGAGAGGGAAGCAGAGGGCCTAGCAGGCGTTGCTACAGCGTGAGCCTGTCTGAAAAGCAAGTCCAATAAAGTCCTAGGGTCTGAGAGGCGGAGGGAAAATAGGGAGGAGCATAACAGTAGGTGGGAGGAGTTAGGGAGAAGAAGAAAGAAAAGAGGAATGAGGGGGTGGAGGCTGAGGTGGGGGGGGGGGGCGGAGGAGAAAAGGAGGGGCTGAGCGCAGGCCCTGACGCGGGCCCCTTCCGGGCGCGGCCCGCCCAGCTAGGGCTGGCCGTCGGCGCGGTCTTTTGCCTTGTATGGTCGGAAGGACGCGGCTGGCCTACCCTTGCGCCCTGCGAGCTGAAGCAGACGAAGCTCCGGAAATGCCAGATTGCGATCCGACCCAAGGTTCTGGGGTCTGCAGATGCTAGAGGGCCGCGACCCCAACAGTGTTTGCACTCCCAATTTGTCAAGTCCCGGAACCCGAGAGTCCTAATAGAGCCCGGAATCCTCGCACTTCTTTAAAACCCCCTACCCCAAACCCGGAGGGAGCGTGTCTACAGTCCTAAACATTCATGAGATTAAGGCAGGAGGATTACCAAGAGTTACAGGCCGCTCGGGGTTCAGAAGGAGACCCAGGCTTCCCTTCTTTCCCGGCATAAGTAAATAAATAAGTTCCATAGAGAGGCGGGTAAGAGGGCTCAGCAAGTAAAGGCGCTTGCTGCCAAGCTGGAATATCTGGTTCTATCCCCGGGACCCACTTTGTGGAAGAGAACGGATTCCTGTAGGTTGTGTCCTGACCTCCACACTAGTTCGCGCACGAGCGCTCACACGTACACACGCAAAGCGTTAAAAAATGAAGCCGGGCGTGGTGGCTGGCGCTTGTTATCCCAGCATTTCAGAGGCTGAGGCAGGAGGTTGCCGAGAGTTCCAGGCCAGCTTGAGCTAGAATCAACTTTGTTTCAAAACAAACAAAAAACTAAACTAAAAAAAAAAAAAAAATAAGTCCTCTGTCAAGAATTTGAAGTCCACCCCCGCTCTCTCCGCCGGGTGCAGGGTCTCCTAGGACCCGGCTTCGGGGTGACCCCCTGCCCCGGCTCGCGTTCCGGCACATTCCGTCCTCTCCGCCCCGCCCCACCCCGCCCTCCACCCTTGGCCCCGTGGGGACGGAAACCTCCCGTCCCTGCCTGAGCTGGGTCAAGAGCCGGAGGGACAGGCCTGGAGCGCCCCCAACGCCGGGAGAACTAGCTCTCCTTGTTCCTAGTGGGTGACCTCATCTCACCACGCCCCCTCAGGTGAACAACCGAAGCTGGTAACGTCATTTCCTGCCAGGTAAGCGCCACCAGGCAGCACATCTCCCTAGCCTCCCTAGCAAGTGTGGATCAGTTTAATGTACCGTCCCATGGCTGTATGCCGTAGCAAAAAAAAAAAAAAAAAAAAAAAAAAAAGACAAATTCCATCTCAGCTCACACAAGATTTTATTTAAAAATTCCAAAAATCCACAAAAATAGACCTGTAAGGTAACAATATATTACTTAATATATTATAGTATACTTTATACAGTATCCATTTTAATATTACAAAAAGGGAAACGAAGTAGACGACCCAATATATATAAATACTATAAAATCTTATTACAATAAATAAAGTCGTCATAAATAAAGGGCCCACTGGTTGGGGAAGGGATTTGGCAATGGCTTTGGCTATTTTCTTTCGGAGGGAAATTTGAGCACCAGGATTCTCCCTCAGGGGAGGATTCAACCACCAGACACTGAACGTGGAACCTCGGGATCTAGTAAAAATTGGGATGGGGTTGTGGGAGCCAGCTCTTCACAGCACTTTCCGATTCCAGGAAACCAGAGTTGGGGAGGGGCTGGTGCACACCTAGATAACTCCGCAACTGGGAAGGAAGCTAAGGAAGGCTTTTCTAGAGTTCAAGGACAGCCAGCACACACCAGCTCCTCTCTCAGAAACAACCCAAGAAGACCAACTGTCAACTGTGTCCCTCAAATATGCTACATCTTAGGGATCCTGGGAAGCAATCCAAACACTGAGCTTGCGAACTAGGGACCTGCCCCAGCACAGCACCAGGGGAGGGTTAATGCTTTCTGGAATGTCAGGGAGGAGGCACTTACTAACAGGAGTCTCCCTAGGTCCCCACAGCAAATAAGCGCCACCCTCCTTGAGATCTAGCTGAGATCCTACTGGGTAGGCATTTGTCACTCAGAGACAGAGATGCGATTGAAGATGGGGAGACGCCTTGGGGGTGCAGGGGGCTGGGGAGGCCCAAACACCCCAGCCTCAAAGACGGGTGAGTCTGACCCACCCAGGCTGCTACCGCTGCTGGCATAATCATCAGGATCGGATCCCAGGGAGTGTGCAGACGGGCTCCGAGCCAGGCCACCCAAGGGCCCCCAGATGGTGCTAGGGGTAGACCTTCGGCAGGAGGGGCAACAGGCTGGAATAGGGTCTCTTCGAGTCACAGGGGTCCCAGGGGCAGCAGAGAAAGCGGAGGGGGAAAGCGGAAGGTCCCCAGGTGGTGGTGGGGAGCTGGAGGGCGAGAAGGAGCAGGAGGACAGGGAAGGGTCGGGAAAGCCAGGTGGTGGTGGTGAGGTTCTGCGGCCTGAGGGCAAGCCTGAGAAGCTGATGCTTTGGCGAAGCACGTGGGGCTGGCCCGGAGCAGCCAGGTCCTCGTTGGGGTTGTGGATGAAGTGGCATCGAGAGCCATAGGGACAACGGCCCTGGAGGTAGAACTTGTGGCAGAGTTCCGTTTTGTACTTGGGATGGCGATTGGCCTGGCGCAATTCACCCAGGCCGTGGGCAAACTGGCACTTAGCCCCGTACCGACAACGCCCGCTCTCTGAGTAGGTCCGACAGAGCTCAGTCTTGTATCGAGAGGAGGTGGTGGGAGTCGCAGTAGGCGAAGTAGGTGAGGGTGACAGTTCAGGGCCCGGGCGGGGAGCCAAGGGTGCGAAACCAGGGGGTGGGGGTACCCAACTACAGCTTCGGCCCTCCACCAGGCTGGTGGAGCGGCCAGTCAGGCGAGAAGTGACCCCAGATGGGACGGAGTCAGACGAGTTTATGCTCCAAAGTGCTGAGGGCTCAGTCCCTCCGTGGTCGGATGAGAGGTCAGGGTTCAGCGACAGGAGGCTCTGAGAGAGGAATAGGGTTGTTGGTTAGGCCACCAGAAAAGGTAAGGTGACGACGCCCCGCCCCAGTTGTAAAGAGCTTCACAAGCTTGCTATTCCGGTTTGTGGGTTCTCGGCCTGAGCCCCACCCGGATCACACAGACTCCAGGGAGAACCTGATTTGAGGGTTTCGACACGACTGAAGCTAACCCAGAAGGACTTAGGAAGCCCAGTGTCCCCGACAGAACACGAGACGGGACCCCCAAACCAGAGCACACCCCCTGTACCCCAATGTTGGGCCTTTAGACCTCCCCGGATATGACCGCCCATAGTCGCTCCAGTTTCACAACTTGGAGGAACCGGCCAAAGCCGACCCAGGCCAGGTCGCTCTAGAACTCTGACCGAGTCAACTTCCCCCTCAACCCTACACCCCCTAGGGTGCCAAACCGCGCCAGAGGCAGCGAAAGGAACCAGGCAGGTGTGGGGCTGCTTCCGCCCCGCGCCAGTGACAGCAGTGCGCCAGCTTTCCGTCCCCGGGGGCCTTCGGTATCCCTTTCTCACTTCCAGCCAGTTAGGGCTGGCCTGAGAAGGAAGGCGGGAGTCCACGGCCTAAGTTTGGGGTGCCGGGGACCCGGGCGTGCCGTCTAGCCTATACTCACCTCATAGATGGCAGAGAGATCCATGGTGGCGCGAAGGGCCATGGAGAGGAGACCGACTGTCGGGCCGCAAAAGTCTGGCTGTGGCCCGCAGCGAGAGCGTTCGCCTTTTAAAGCTCTTTCCGTCTGGGCGTGGCCAAGGGAGCTTCCCGGACGCGCCCCCGCGCCGTAGCCCCGCCCGCCGGGTTCTAGGCCCCTTCCGCCCCTCTGCTGGTTATTTTGCTGAATGTGCCTGAACTTGGCTGGCGGGCAACCCCAGCCCCTCTCAGGAGGTAGTGGGGTGTATCTAAGACTGACTGGTGGTGATGGTAGTGGGGCGTCTGAGTAGTTTTCAAAGGTTGAAGACCGTGGGGAAGGGAACTGGGGCAGAAGTGGGGGCAGGGCTCCAGGGACAATTGACAAGGGCAGAGACTGAGAAGAGGGCGTGTGCGGGTGAGACAGACGGGGGCGGGGAGAGACAAACTGGAAGAGACAGAGATTGCCAGAAGCCGAGAGAAAAACAAAGAGACGGAGTGAGAGACACACGCAATTAGGCCAGCTGGTTTAGGACTGTGGTTCCAGTCACTCCGGGAGGCTGAGACAGGAGACTAGTAAAATTCAAGGCCTGGCTGGACTAGAGAGTGAAAAATGAATTCTAGGTCAGCTTGGGTAATTTAGTGAGAGCTTCGTTTTAAAAAGTTAAAAGGGTTAGCCAGGCAGTGGTGGCGCACTCTTTAATCCCATCACTTGGGTGGCAGAGACAGGCAGATCTCTGGAGTTTGAGGCTAATCTGGCTTACAGAGCTAGTGCCAGGACAGCCAGGGCTACTCAGAGAAACCTTGTCTCGAAAAAGCAAACAAAAAACAAGAAGTAAAAAGGGTCAGGCGGTAGTAGTACACACCTTTAAAACCAATTTAATCCCAGCACTCCCAGAGGCCGAGGCAGATGGGTCTCTGGAGTAAAGGTCAGCCTGGTCTACCGAGTGAGTTCCAGGCTAGCCAGGGCTAAGCAGAGAAAAACCCTGTTTCAAAACAACCCCCCCCCCCCGCCGGGGGAGGGGGGAGCCAATGGCACGTGGCTGTAATCAGGACACTTCAGAGGTGGCGGAAACAAGAGCAGGCCGACTTCCCAGCTAACTACTGAGGTGGGGGCGGGAATAAAAAGAAGGCTCGGCGCTAGAGCGGTTTCTTGGCACTCCTTGGCTTCAATCCCTATTACAGAAAGGAAAACAAAGAGGCTGGAGAGACGGTAGGGAGAGGGTGTTGGGGGAACAAAGGTAAAGAGGAAGTGGGTTACAGAAAGATAAAAGGCAAAGGTGAAATAAAAACTAAAACCTCCAGGCGCAGAACCAATGAGGCTGGACAGGGCCCCTTTCCCCAGTTGCGTTTTTCAATTATTAAGAGCCTTCGTCCCGAAAACTCAAGGTTGGAATAGCTTGAGTCTTTTATTAGGGAGGAAGCTCACCTCCATTGAAAAGGGTGGGGGCACTGGGCACCTTCAACGTTGAATGGGTCTCTTGTAATGTAAGCAGTCTTAACTAAAGTTTAAATTCTCTCGAGGATCGTTCTCCACCAGATCTGTAAGGTTTTTGTTTTTCAGCAGGACCTCTTGGCTGGCCTGGAACTCGGAATCTTCTGGTCCCCACCTCCCAAGTAGTGTTAGGATTAGAAGTATGCCCCGCCGCCACACCCAAGTTTTAAAAAAGTGTTTCTTCAAGGGTACCACCAGCGAAAAAGTGTGTTTGGGTACGGAGGTTATCATTGCTAGAAGTGTAATTACAATGTTGGGAAGTTCTTGCACGGTGCGTTGCGCCTTGTATTGAGGTGGGGAGATTCGGCTAGGCTTCTCACTGGTTTGCTTCCTCGGAGCCCGGGGGAGGGGGGGGGAATCCCTGGTGCAGCGCTTTCTGGGGCCAAGGGGCCTTCCTGGGCTGGTCCCGTGAGCTGGGCGGGCCCTAGGCTGCTGTGGCACGGTTGCGGCCTCCCGCTCGCCCGTGACTCACTCGCTTAGGGCGGGGGGGGGGGGGCTTCCTGGAAGCCGTGACGAGGACGCTCAGCCCGGACGCTTGGGTTCCTCTCCTGTAACCAGGGCTCCAGTCTGTTGTAAACAGTCTCGAGGACAACGGGAAAAGAAGGGAAGGAGGGGTCCAAAAAACTTGCCTCCCGCCCAGTTTACAAATCCCTGAGCCAGCCGATTTTAAGACCAAGCGCAGGGAAAGGGGGTTGGGGTGGGGCATGCTGGGGTTTTCGGAGGCCAGCTGGGTCTGGATCATGGAGAAGTAATTCCAGTTTCGATTCCCTGGGGACTGGGAGCTTTTGCCATCCCTGACTCAACTTGGACCCCTCTATCTGCTGAGTCACTGGGACGAAAAGCCTGGCCGCCTGGGTCTCGGCTACTCTCCAAAGGGTGCTGGGGTGGGGGGTGGGCAGAGGTGTAAGGATCACGATCCTCTGAAAATTATGACTTTAGAAGCAGTAGGACTCACGACGTGAGACGTCTTTATCTTAGAATACCGGGTCAGGTGCACGGCTCTTTCCCCCCTCCACCACCCCTCTCTTCGCTTGGCCAGGGATCCAGACACAGGTGATCTTAAGTGGGGCATGGCCTCCTTCAGACCCAGGCGTTCAGACCCCACTCATTCTCCCTTAGAACTCTGGCCCTCCTCCTCAAACCTAGAGGCGTCCAGGCCCCACTTCCCCCTCACACTTGATATCCAGGCCCCAGACCTTATTCTCTGGAAATAAGTGTCCTGTCCAACTCCCGCTTGGGTGCCCTCATCCCAACAGGAAGTTCATGGCCTGACTCCTCCCTGCTCCCCACGTAGCCAGCGGGGAAAATCCGCGGCCCTGGCAGTGGCCGGGAATCCCCTCTGGAATGACGGTGGGGAGGGTGGGGGGGGAGGATGGCCAAGGTCTTCTTGCGAGGCACTCGGCCACGTCCTGTGCGCGCTGGGGTGGGGGCTGGGGGAGCGAAAGGGGGTGGAAACCAGAGAGGCTAAAAATATAGCAAGCACTTCCGGCTGAGGTGAAGGGGGGGGGGGAGGAGAACTCAGAGCTGAGTTTCCAGAAAAACAAGCGGGGACAGGAAACCTGGGGGTGTGAGAGCCGGTGGGCCGGCGGGTAGGCGGGCTAGGGCCCACGTACTCCTGGCACGTGTGGGCCTGTCGTGATTGCCTGTGAGTGTGGTCTAGGCAGGTGTTGCAAGGGAACAGCCAATATGCCAGCCTCCAGCGGGAGGGAGGTGTGCTTGCTACATGTGTGTTGTGGGGAGTCTTAAAGTTTCTAGGTAAGCAATTGGGGGCTTAGGTGCGGGCGACGTCTGTGTGTGTGACCTGTGCTTAAGGGCCCTATAGAGCAGGATTCTGTAAAAAAAAAAAAAAAAAAAGTGAAGCCACCTGTCTGCCACTGACTAGACCATGTGTGCTGCAAGTGGCCTCCGGAGGATTGTCAACTGTAACTCCTGCAGCTGTCTTTGAGGGGCTTCGTGGGAACTTCCACCCCACCCATCTGTGTGTAACGGAATCGCTGAGACGTGTGACTTAAGTGTGTCATTCCTAGCAGGTGTCTGGGTGATAGGATTCAGCATGCAGGACCTTGAAGTAGAGTATGGGCTTTCTGTGGCTCGCTTGGCCCTGTTGTACCATGTATACAAATGGTATTTGTGGATCTGTTCTTATTTGTGGTTGCCTGTTCCTGAGTGTAGTAGACCCGAGTCTGGACATAGTTCCTCTATGGACCAGTCACAAGGCAGTGGAAACCAGTGGACTTTGGTGCCTGACGTAGCAGCCGGCACATGATGGGGCGAGTTGCTGGGGTGCTGATTGTGTTGTGCTCCTGCGTCTGCCTGTGGGCAGAACAGACGTGCACACACCCGCACCTAGATACTGAGTGTCTGAGCCAATCTTATCTGTCCCCAGCGAATGAGGCTGCTCTGCCACAGAGCTGACTCAGCATGTGATGGGCAAAGTCTTGATGGGTGAGAGATAGCGGGTTAAGTGGTGGTTACAGGGTTCGGTAGTCACGTGGTCAGATGGTTGCTTTAGTACTTGCTCACGGAGCAGGGTCCATGTATGTGGGAGGATGGCCGGTGTGCTAATCCCTACCAGGCGGGGGTGGGGAGCGTGCCCATGGTCAGGGTCAGTCAGCCTGCAGATATGAGACGCAAGCCCTGGGACTTGCAGCAGCCCTCCTACCCCTACCTCTCAAGTGCTGAGATTCCAAGCATGAGCCACTTTGGCTGGCTCTGTGGTTTCTCATCTCATACATAGACCCTCCCTGGCGTGGGGTTTTACACAGGCCTGTACAACTTCTCTGTGCCGGTAAGGTCAGGAAAAGGCCCTTTCGTGATCCCATCTAGGCTTCCTCCCGTGCTCCCTGAACCTAGCTAAAACTTCTTCACTCTTTGAGAGCACATTCCCGTCAGAGGCTGGCCAGTGCTCTGTGCTTCTCTACACTTTTGCTGGTGGTATCCGTAAGACCTAATACCTTCTCCCCTCCAGCCTGCTGTCACCTGCCTAGCAAGGGTTTCTTTGACTGAGTGCCTATTTCTGCCTAGGCTGGTCTCAAACCATCCTCCTGCCTCAGGCTCTCAAATGCTAGTACAAGTGTAGGCCACTAACACACTTTTTTTTAAACAAGTGTGCAAGTCAGAAGACAACTTGAGGCAGTTCCCTCCTTCCAACATGCAAGTCCCAGGGACTGAACTGAAGTCACCTAACTTGGTAGCAAGCGTGGTTACCCATGGAGCCACCTCAAGAGCCCAGACAACCATCTTTTTTCTCTTTGGAGACAAGATCTCACTTATGTAGCTGTCTGGACTCAAAACCTGCATTGGTCCTCCCGCATGCTGCTATTACAGGCTTATGTACCATGCTGCATTCTGTTAATCTCTAGGAATATAGGAATCTTTGCTCACATTGCACAGGGCTGCCATCTTTTTTGAATGACTATAGCTTGGTGCCCATCTTCTATGGTGTGGGGTTGTGGGATATACACTGTTGCCCCATGGTCTGCTGTCTAAAACCTTGAGTATGGTTTTAAGTAGTTGGGCCTTGTATCTGATGCTAGATGCCACACCTACCAGCATGTGGTATGTTGACATCAACTCTGTAGGGCTGTACCTGTCTTCCTATACCACAGACTGCCATGTCTTAGCAAATGTACGGTGCGAGTCCCTGGCTGTAAACTCTCGAGTTCTGCCTTGGACAGGCCAGTGTGTTTTCAGTTGTATGCAAGATCACTACATCCCTGAACCATTTCTAGAAACAAGAAATGGTCTAGGAGATGTGTGCTGGGTGCCCAGGTGATCAGTTGATGCATCACTTTGGGAAATAGTTCCAGTTACTAGTCATATGGGACTCTAAGTACCTACCGCTGAGGGCTTGGCTTTTTTCTTTTGGCTGAGATGAAGTTTTAGTATGTAGCCCAGGATAGCTTTGAACTTGCAATTTTCTTGCCTCTACGTTAAGACATTTTGTAAGTGTAGTTAAAGCAAATGATGGTATAGTCCTGTAGTCCTAAGAGTCGTGAGCCTGAAGCAGGAGAATCCCAAGTTCAAGACTAGCATGGGCTACAGGAGTCCCTGTCTCAAAAAGAATGATGAATATGGTGGCCTGCATCAAATCTGTAATCATCAGCACGTATGGAGAAGAGGGAGGTGAAGACAGGACAGTCCCCAGGGAAGATCCTCCTGTCTCAAACCATCTAAAGTCTGTCTCTACCTCCACACGAGTGCCCCCCTTGTGTGTACGTACACGCACGCACGCACGCACGCACGCACGCACGCACGCACGCACGCACGGTGGGAAGCTGAGGTGGTGGATTGCTGAGTTGGACGGCGTCTGGACGTATTCTGAGTATGGTCTAGGTGATGGACCCCGTCTCCACAACTCCAAATAAAAAGAAATTAGGACTGGGTGGCACATCTTTAATCCCAGCACTTGGGAAGTAGAAGCAAGCAGTTCTCTGTGATTTCGAGGCCAGCCTAGTGTACAGAGTGAGTTCCAGGACAGGTACCAAGCTAGAGAGAGAAACCCTGTCTCGAAAACCCAAAAATAAATAAGTAAAATTTAAAAAGTGAAAAATTAGGCTCAAGATCAATGACCTTAGGTAAGGACCTTACCCCAGAGACCTGGGGAGACAAAGGGAGTGATTTAACTACACAAAGGGTGGACTCGGGCTTCCCAGCACTGAAGGGAGGCAGGGAGGAGTGCCTAGGTAGTGTGGTCACACTTGCATCTCGAGGGGTTTCCAGCCTTTCTAGTAGGGGAACATGAGCTCCTATAGATCCTATAGATATCCTATAGATAGATGTCCCCAGGGCCTCAGGTTTTGTTTTGTTTGTTTGATTGATTTATTTTTTGAGATAGGATTTTGCTGTAGTTTGGGAGCCTATCCTGGAACTAGCTCTTGTAGATCAGGCTGGCCTCAAACTCAGAGATCCGCCTGCCTCTGCCTCCCAAGTGCTGGGATTAAAGGCGTGCGCCACCATCGCCAGGTGGTCTCAGAGGTTTTTGAAACAGGGTCCCGCCCATGAGGCCACTGGTTGGTGGCATGGGAAACAGTCTGTCACTCTAGCCTTTCAGCTGGCAGCTGGGCCCAGGTTGGTAGCTCTATCTAGCACTTATCCAGGCCTGCAGCCTGTGGCTGAACTCCCACTCCCCTTGGGAAATGGGGTGCTTGTGGGGTTCTCCCTACCTCCCTCAAGCCCCCTCTCCAGGGCCTGCTTCCCGGAGGAGCTGGGTTCTTCCCCAGAACCCATGATTCATTCCTGCTAGGGCCTTTTCACTTCTGCTTTGGTGCTAAAAATATAGGGACCCAGGAGTCCCTTTGAGCAGGCCACATATTGCACAATGCTCCCTGCCAGAGCTCTGCTGACGCAGGGTTGAGCTGGGACCTAAACTGCTCGTAGTTGGTGTGTGCTGAGGTCAGGGCCTACATTTCTGCACTTCTCCTTTTCTGGGCCAGGAAGTCCCTTCTCTAGCCCCAGGTAACCCAGCAATTTGGTTCCCCTTACATACATATGGTCACACTTAGGAGTTGGGGGCAAAAGGCAACAAAAGGGGACTGGTAGAGAGAGGCAAGATTGGAGGAAGATGAGTTAGAAACTAGTGCATCCACTGGGATAGATGGAGCAAGATCTAAAGGGTCCAGTCAGCGCCACACCCGGGGTCAGGTGGGAGATGAGGTGAGGGAGGAGGTAGAGTCCCTGACAGAGGTCATCAGCGGCCTGGTGGGGAGGTCCACCCTAGGTCAGGGAGCAGAGTGGGTGGCAGCAGAGGCTAGGCCTGGTCTGTGCGCCTGTAAGCCTTTGCTGCCCCCTGCTGGTTTCAACTACATTGCCCTGGCATGACAAATCAGAAACAGGAGCCACCTGTTTTGCCTTAGGCTGCACTTCATTCTCCCTGCCCCTGCCCCCAAGACCTCAGAGACTGCCCCCAGGGCCAGCTGAGGCTGCAGTCATCTTGCCTGTGACCTTGTTGGCACAGTCCAGCAGGGCAGTGTGAATGTCTTTGGCACAGGTAATCTGGGCTTTGATGACAGCCAGGTACTGAGGATAGGGCAAGCTGTCCGGTTGCACTGCATCTGGCTTGGTGGCTGTGGGTACCAATGTCGGAGAGTGCTTGGCGCTGTCACAGCTCTGTGAAAGGCATTCGTGGGCCAGGCGCTGTGGGAAGGCAGGAGAGAGAACAACAGCATTGTTTCCAGGGACCTGCCAACCCCACCCCCCCATCACTCAATCTGGGGCTAAGCTGACCAGCTTTGGGTCTCCAAGGCCAGTATCTGGTCTTGCCAGCCTCTTGCTGGATCACCTAGGACATGGGGCCATGGGATCTCACTGGCACCAAGCTATTAAGTGTTTTTGCGGTGGCTTGAGTCACAGACTTGCTATGCAGACAAGCCTGGCCTCAAACTTTTAAACCCGACAACTTTATCCTCCTGAGAGCTAGGATTATGAGTGTACACGACGGGCTAGTGACAGGTGGCTCTATAGGAAAGACACTTGCTGCCAAGCCTGATGAACTGGGTCCTGTCTGCCCAGGATTCACACAGCGGAAGGCAGAAAGAAATCAACTACCGCAGGGCGTCTCCTGAACTCTCAATGTGCACAAGCACACCCTGCCCACAACAAAATGTAATAATTTAGAAAAATTTAAAGTGTTGGGCTAGAGAGGTAGCTCAGAGGTTAAGAGCACTGGCTGCTCTTTCAGAGTTCCTGCGTTCAATTCCCAGCAACCATATGGTGACTCATGACCATCTGTAATGAGATCTGGTGCCCTCCTGCCCTGCAGACATGTATGCAGGCAGAACACTGTACATATAATAAATAATTAAATCTTTAAAAAAGTGTAACGTCATGCCCAATTCCTTAAATGGGTTGAAGAGGTGCCTCTCTTGTCTGGTGAGAATGGAACAGGTGTGTGAAATGGTACTGGCGCTACACTGTTTTAAGTCCTAACTGATGAACATTAGCTGCTGTTGTGCCTGTCCTAAACCCCGGGCTTGAGTGCCATTCCCTGGATGGCACCCGTACCTAGTGGTTGTCCTCTCCCTTAGGGGCAGCACTCTATCCTCCCCCCCCCCCCCCCCCCCCCCCCCCCCCCCCCCCCCCCCCCCCCCCCCCCCCCCCCCCCGCCCCCCCCCCCCCCCCCCCCCCCCCCCCCCGGTCCCTCCTCTGCACACTGATGGGGCCTGCACCTCTGCTCCTTGCTTCCCACCCTCTCCCCAAACTGCTGCTTCTTGTGAGGCCTTGTTAGAGCAGACTCCCTTGGTAGGAGTAGTCCTCCTAATCCAGCCAAAGTAATTCCATCTTGCAACAAAATTCCGATTAGCTGTTCTGTGTGGCAGACTGCAGTGTCCTTCTCCTAGCTAGACAGAGGCCAGCAGAAACCCTGATAAGAGGTTTCTTATCGGGCGTAGGGTACATGCCTATATTCCCAGCCACGGGGAGGTGGATCAGGCCGGCTTGTTTCTTTCTGTTTCTCGTCTCCCCGTCACACACACACACACACACACACACACACACAGACAGCTGGGTGGCAAGGGCTGGATTCTGCAGAGGTGAACCTGGGTCACGGTACCCATCCCACCATGTGACTAATGAGCTAGCAACACCACGCTGGACTTGGAACCTGGCTTCAGTTCTTGTGCCCTTTTTAGGGGGTGAACAGCTCCAGAAATCATCTAACATGCTTCCTAATTTCAACTATAGCTCCAGCTCTCACATGGAAACCCCTTCCCCAGAGTCCAGCAGTTGGATGGCCTGGCAAAGCCTTCAAGCTTCTATTTCTTATTTCTATCTGCCCCTCCTCCTTCCTCACAGCGCAAACATGACTGTCTCCTTGGGGCTCCCAACTCCAGTTTTAGCTTTTTTTTTTTTTTTGGTTTTTTTTGAGACAGGGTTTCTCTGTGACTTTGGAGCCTGTCCTGGAACTAGCTCTTGTAGATCAGGCTGGTCTCGAACTCACAGAGATCCGCCTGCCTCTGCCTCCCGAGTGCTGGGATTAAAGGCGTGCACCACCACCGCCCGGCTGTTCTTTTTTTTTGTTTGTTTGTTTGTTTGTTTGGTTTTGGTTTTTATGAGTCAGGGATTCTTTGTGTAGCTTTGGAACCTGTCCTGGAACTCACTCTGTAGACCAGGCTGGTCTCAAACTCACAGAGATCCACCTGTCTCTGCTAGGAGTAAAGGCATGCACTACCTCTGCACGGCTTGCACTTAGATTTTATCCAAAGTCTAATGAGACCTAGCCTATACACCTCAGATGAGTCTCCTGACATTCCGAGGGGAACTGACTGGTAAGTGTTGTACTGGGGATTCAATCTACAGCTTTACTTGTGTTAGGTAAATCCTAACACTCAGATACATCACCAATCTTCTTGCTTTTAATTTTTATTTATTTATTTATTTATTTATTTTTGGTTTTTTGANATCACCAATCTTCTTGCTTTTAATTTTTATTTATTTATTTATTTATTTATTTATTTTTGGTTTTTTGAGACAGGGTTTCTCTGTAGCTTTGGAGCCTGTCCTGGAACTAGCTCTGTAGACCAGGCTGGTCTTGAACTCACAGAGATCCGCCTGCCTCTGCCTCCCGAGTGCTGGGATTAAAGGCGGGCGCCACCACCGCCCGGCTACCTATTTTTTATTTTTTTTGAAATAGGTTTTGATCTAGCCCCGGCTAGCCTGGAACTCATGGTAGATCTCCTGCATCAGTCTCTTAACTATTAAGATTACAGACACGAGCCACCATGCCCAGTTCTTTTTCCCTTTAAAGCAAGATCTCACCTACTCACCCTGTCGGGTCTTGAATTTTGGCCCTCCTGCTTCAGCCTCTTAAGCAGCTGGGAAACTAGGAAGGACTACACCAGCACGCTTGGTCCCTTAGGGGAACTTGTGTGTGTGTGTGTGTGTGTGTGTGTGTGTGTGTGTGTGTGCATGTGGATGAGGCAGCATGGACAAAGGTCAACCTCACATGTTGTTCCTCAGGACCTGCCCCCCTCCCTTTTGGACAGGATCTTTCACTGCACCCTGAAGCTAGTCAATTAGGCTGGGTTGTGGGCTACTGAGCCTCAAAGATCAATTATCTCCACCTCCCAAGCACTGGGATTATAGGCACGCACAGCTTTTTATGTGGGTGTTAGGAAGCAAAGTAGGCTAGCATAGCAAACACTTTCCAGATATCTACACTACCTCCCCATATGGCCATGGACCTGGCCTATGCTCTGCACCTGCTTCTCGGCCTGCCCACTCAAGAGTCCTGGGTTTGCCACAAATCAATCAGCCATGCTCACATCATAGGTCCCCAAGCCCTTCTCCCAGCCAGACTGTCAGGTGGAGCTCCCCGGTCACCAGCAGCCTTCTCTGTCACTCTCCCTACTTCAGGCTTCTGCATGCTCCCGAATGTCCTTGTCCCACACAGGTTTCGCCACTCTGGTCCAGACTCCTGTCATCACACCCTTGGTCACACCGACCTGTTCCTCTATGGTCTTATATCTGTCACACCACTGAACTAGAAGGCCTGTGAGGGTAAGAATCAGCTGAAGGACACGTGTGTCTCAGAGGAAGAGACGATGGGTGACCGAGTGACTGAGGATTCAGAGATAGCTGTGGTACTGCATGTCATCTCAACACGCTCAGAATTTGGAGGCAGGAGAATCACTGCCTCCAAAGTCTGAGGCCTGCCTGTTCTACAGACTAGTGTCAGAAGAGCCTGTATTCCTGAGTGGTTTTATCTCAAAACAGCTCAAAAACAAGGTTGTTGCTAGGCAGTGGTGGAACGCACCTTTAAGCTCAGCACTAGGGAGGCAGAGGCCTCTGAGTTCAAGGCCATCCTGGTCTATAGAGCTAGTTCCAGGACAGCCAGGACTACACAGAGACACCCTGACTCGAAAAACCAACTAAACAAACAAACAAAAATGTTGTTGTGTGGAATTAATCAGAGCTTGGTCACAAAGCATCTAGAAAGTTCCTTACCAAGCAGAGTTCCAGCTGATCACAGAGAGCGTAGAACTCTTCCAGACACTTGTCAAATCGCTGTATGGGTCCATCACTGCTCTTCCTATGGCCAGGGAGAAAAGGCTGTTTGAGGAATGATTTCCAATCTCTGGGACACCAGCATCAGTGCAGAACTAGAGACCACAGACTGGGGGTGGGGCAGTGGGGGAGGAGTTTCTAAGGCAGAGGTGGGGAGAGGGGCTTTACTCACTGTCCATTGTCAATGTTAGTGTTCTGAATCAGGTTCTGGGCTGCAACCTTCATCAAAGTCTAGTTTTCAAAAGATAATGAGAGAAAAGTAAGATGTAGGAGGTGATGTCGCCCGAGGAGGAGCTGTACTCTCGAAAGCCTCAGGCCTTCTTTTCATCCTGATAATACAGACTAAAGCTCATTGCCATCCCCAGAGGAATCTCTGCCGACATTTTCCTAGAGGCCTGCTCTCATTTGGGAACTCTCACCAGTAACTTCCGACATACTCTTTACCAGTCAGCTCTGCTAGAAACGATACGTGTGCCGGTCTTCTGCACAGGACTCAACGATCAGGGCTGTTTCTCCTTCAAACCTCAACAAGATTTCTCTGTGCAGCCCCGGCTATCCTGGAACTAAGTCTGTAGACCAGGCTGGCCTTGAACTCAGAGATCCGCCTGCCCCTGTCTCCTGAGTGCTGGGATTAAAGGCGTGTGCCTCCAAACTCGGCTAAAATTCTGTTCTCTCATTCATTCTCATTTTCTCTCTCTCCACTGGGTCTCGCTATGTGGCCCTGGCTGGCCTGGAACTCGCTCTGTAGACCAGGCTAGCCTCGAACTCAGAGATCCCCCCCCCCCTGCCTTTGCCTCCCGAGCGCTGGGATTAAAACCTGCACCACTACGACCGGCTGGACAGAGCCTCGCTTTGGTTGGGCACAGACACACTGACAGCAGGTCTAACTTCGCTTCCCTGTCTATCTCTCCTGCAACACCTCGCGCATCTTCTCGATCGCCCGCCAAACCCCGCTCGCTCCCCCGCAGTGCAGTTCATCACCTGGAGACTCTCCTTCAGTTGCGGGATGAGCATCTTGTAGCGCTGCACAGGATCGAAGTCCTGTTGTTGCTGCTGCAAGAGCCCGCTTTGGCCTGGTCCCACCAGTTGCGTCGGTTGCGGCTGTTGCTGGGGACCCGGGCCACCGGCAGAACCCGGACCTGACACACCCGCTGCAGAGGAAACCGCCGAAGCCTGCTGCTGGGGCGCAGCCATTTTCCTTAGGTAGAACTCCGGATGTACGTCACAAGCGCGTCTGCTCCAGCTCCAGTCTGTCTTCCGCTTCTTCAGTGTGCGGGCTTAGTTTGCTAGTTAGCTCCGCCTCCCAGACAGGTTAGCCAATGAGAGGAGAGGATATGTGTTCGCCTCTGCCGTCTCAAAACCGAGGCCGAGACTGGGATATCTTTCCACCAATCACAAGAGCGGTTTTCGCCTCGCTCCGCCCCTTCGCCTCCAGCTTGCCAATCGGTGAGAGAGACTGACCGCACTCTGTTTCCCCGCAGGCCTTGCGGCCTGAGGCTACCTGTCCGCTCGTCAGCGGCTCGGTGGCTGTTGGGGCGGCAGCTGCGAGTCCGAGGCCGGCGCTGCCCGCGCTTTTCTTAAGGCTTACGAGGCTCGCCCGAGCCCTTCTCGCTGGTCCACTTCATCCCGCCTTTACCCGCAGATCCCGGCGCCCACCGGGGCCTGGCCTCAGATCCGGCGTCTCGAAGTCGGCACGCCCCTCCGCGTCGGCCCGCGGCCAGCGAGGACGCAGTCCGCGCCGCCGTCGCCTGGTCGCGATGGCGCCCACCATCCAGACCCAGGCCCAGCGGGAAGATGGCCACAGGTAGGTCTCCTGCCACCTGCAGTTTGCTTTTGTGCTGTGAGCTGCTAGCCGGGGACTAGGCCGAGGGGTGCAATCGCTGGTTCCCTCAGGTCGGCTCGCGATGCCGTGCAGTGTTCACCCTTGGCGGAGGGGCGGCCCCTGCTAGGCCTCTGTGGTCACTCCCTGGTTCTCTGCCATCCAGTTCCGGAATTCCACCTTGGGGAGTCTCAGGAAGGGACCTAGTCCTCAGTGCATTTTAGTGAAGCATGCGGGGCTCCGTCCTAAGGGGATCGAGCCTTCTTTCGCGAAAGCATCACTCCTTCAGAAATTCCGGGAAGCTTCTTTGCACACACCTGTCAAGCCCTTGACATCATTCTCTTTCTCAATCCCCCCAGGCCCAATTCCCACCGGACCTTGCCTGAGAGGTGAGCCCCACTACGTTTTCCTGGAGGAGTGGAACAGGGACGCTGGCAGCATTGGCAGAGTGGTTGGGGGGGCCTTTTCTTTTTCTTTAGTGCTTTTGAATGTCTCATAAAGTGGCCTAGAATGACCTCAGACTCGCTATCGTGGCCATACCCAGCAGCAGAAGCCTAGGTTTTTTTTTTTTTTTTTTTAAATCTTGTGTACACACACCTAGGCTATGTGTGGCAGTCGAAAGAGTAGTTATAGGGTCAATTTTTTTCCACACTATAGATATAGGTCTGAGAGTTTAAACTCAGGTCCTCAGGCGTGACAGCAGATGCCTTTACCTGCTGACAGTCTTATCGTGAGGCTGTTTATTGTTTAAAAATTATTATTCCTAATTTTTTCCTTGAGACAGTGTGTAATTTTTTTTTAATATTTATTTATTTATTATGTATACAATATTCTTTCTGTGTGTATGCCTGAAGGCCAGAAGAGGGCACCAGACCTCATTATAGATGGTTGTGAGCCACCATGTGGTTGCTGGGAATCGAACTCAGGACCTTTGGAAGAGCAGGCAATGCTCTAAACCGCTGAGCCATCTCTCCAGCCCCGGGTTTGTGTAATTGGAACTCACTCTGTAGACCAGGCTGGCCTCAAACTCAGAGATCTGCCCACCTCTGCTTCCTGAGTGCTGGGGTTAAAGACCAGCAGCAGCCCAGCAATTCTTTCTTTTGAGACAGTCTTACTCTTTAGTCCTGACTAGCCTGTAACTTGCTATGTAAACCATCACTAGCCTAAACTCTCAGCCGTCTCCTTGCCTCCTGAGTACAGGGATTAAAAGCCTGTGCCACCAACTTCAGCTGTTTCTATTATTGCATGTTTTGTGCAACTACCTACAAAGGCCCAGGTGTCAGATCCCCCTGGATCTGGAGTTACAGGTGGTTGTCAGCAGCCCGGTATGGAACTTGTCTACAGGACAAGTACTCCCTCTTAACTGCTGAGTCATCTCTGCAAGCTTGTGAGACCTAATTTTGAGGCAGCCACTGTTTCCCTAGGTCTGGAGTGGTCTGTCGAGTCAAATACTGCAATAGCCTTCCAGACATCCCATTTGACCCCAAGTTCATCACCTATCCCTTCGACCAGAACAGGTAAGACTGAGTTCAAGGATGGAAAAACTCCCAAGAAATAGTTCACTGAAGGTAAGGAGTACTTACTGCATCTTCCTCCCTGTGCCAGCACATAGGTGCTCCATAGATACTAGTAGACAAAGCAGCATGTGATACTCCTCTGAGAAGCTGCCAGTGCTGGAAACATTGAGTTCCTCTCCATAGAGGCTTAGCTTCTAAGAAGGGAGGATGTGGTAGATGAGGGTGGATCAGAAAATTATAAGAGAGCCGGGTGATGGTCGCACACGCCTTTAATCCCAGCACTTGGGAGGCAGAGGCAGGCGGATCTCTGTGAGTTCTAGACCAGCCTGGTCTACAGAGCTAGTTCCAGGACAGGCTCCAAAGCCACAGAGAAACCCTGTCTCGAAAAACCGAAAAAAAAAAAAAAAGAAAATTATAATAGGCATGTTTTCCCACCCAGGTTTGTTCAGTATAAAGCAACTTCTTTGGAGAAACAGCACAAACATGACCTTCTGACTGAGCCTGACCTGGGGGTCACCATTGATCTCATCAACCCTGACACCTATCGCATCGATCCCAATGGTGTGTGAGGAAACAGGGAGGGTCTGCTTTAGGCCAGCAAGGGCAGGCCTGGGCATCCCTCACAGTCCTGCCCCTCACTCCCTAGTTCTTCTGGATCCAGCTGATGAGAAGCTCTTGGAAGAGGAGATTCAGGCTCCCACCAGCTCTAAGAGGTAAGGTGGTACCATATGGATACTGGGTTGGCTCTGCCAAGCATGGGACCCTGAGGTGCCTGGTCTACTCCAGATCCCAGCAGCACGCGAAGGTGGTGCCATGGATGCGGAAGACAGAGTATATCTCCACTGAGTTCAACAGATATGGCATTTCCAATGAGAAGCCTGAGGTCAAGTAAGTAACAAACAGGTGGTAGGGGAAGCGGGCAAGACTTTAGAGATGTCCAGAGGCCCCTGACAACTTTCTCTTCACTTCTAGGATTGGGGTTTCTGTGAAGCAGCAGTTCACAGAGGAAGAAATATACAAAGACAGGGACAGTCAGATTACAGCTATTGAGAAGACTTTTGAAGATGCCCAGAAATTGGTAATTGGAAGAAAGGGATAAAAGCAAGAGAGCGCCTCAGGTTCTTCCTTTCTCACCCTTTTTGTTCTAACAGATCTCCCAGCATTACAGCAAGCCCCGAGTGACACCAGTGGAGGTCATGCCTGTCTTCCCAGACTTCAAGGTCAGGTTTGGGATGGGTAGGAAGCAGGGTCAACTTCCTGTGCCTAATCAGTCCATACTAACTTTAGTGTCTTCTATTTCCCAGATGTGGATCAACCCATGTGCTCAGGTCATTTTTGATTCAGACCCAGCCCCTAAGGACACGAGTGGGGCAGCTGCACTAGAGATGATGTCTCAGGCCATGATCAGGTCAGTGGTCTTGCTTTATACCTTGGCCTGCTGCTTGTTGCCTCTCCCCCATTTGGATGTTTTTGAAATAGGGTATGGTATGACCCTGTTGCTCAGGTTGACCTCAAACTCCTGGCATTCCTCTTGCCTCAACCTCTGGAAAGGTGAATTTACAGGCATGTCTTACCACACCCAGCTTTGTTACTTCTTTGCCTTTGACCTTTACTTTCTTCTCCCCACAACCAGGGGCATGATGGATGAGGAAGGGAACCAGTTTGTAGCTTATTTTCTACCTGTGGAAGAGACACTGAAGAAACGAAAACGGGACCAGGAGGAAGAGATGGACTATGCACCAGATGATGTGTAAGGGTTAGGCTTTGGAATTCTCAAGTGTGTCCCATTTACTACTCAGAACAAATGGGGCTGACCCTGTACCTCCTCCACAGGTATGACTACAAGATTGCTCGGGAATACAACTGGAATGTGAAGAACAAGGCCAGTAAGGGCTATGAGGAAAACTACTTCTTCATCTTTCGGGAGGGCGACGGGGTCTACTACAATGAACTGGAGACCAGGTACTCAGCACTGTTTCACTAGTTTGGCCCTGTAGTTTCTTTTTTAGTTTTTCAAGACAGGGTTTCTCTCTGTAGCTCTGGCTGACCTAGAACTTGCTCTGTAGACCAGGCTGGTCTCAAATTCGGAGATCCAACTGCCTCTGCCTCCTGAGTGCTTGGATTAAGGTGTGCACTACTGCTCTGCTAGCCCTGTGGTTTTTGAGGCCACAAAATAACTACTCTGAGGTCATTTGTACCTAAGGATTTGCTCTATGTTTGTGCGAGCAGCAGGAGCATGCTTATTAATGTGGGCCTGACCTGGTTCTGATACCGTAAACCAGAAAGAAAATCTTCTCATAATACAGGATACAAACATGGTCATTTTTCTCACATGGTAGGCAAGTCCCCTGATATTGATACATTCCTAGTTTCAACAGTTTTTGTGTGTGATGTGTTTATGTTCATTGAGGGCTGCTATCAGTTGTTTTCCTGTTGCTCTTATTTTGTGTGCATGCATACGAAATCAGGATAACTTGGGGGAAAGAGTTTTCTCCTTCCGCCATGGCACTTTACCAACCAACCCCCCTTCAGCAGGTTTTAAATGAAATATTAGATACAACTGCAAGAGTGTCACTTCAGAATTCTTTGAGGGCTAAAAGCTAACTTGTCCTGTTGGCTGTGGTTTGAGTTTCTATTCAGTACAGAGGTGACAGGCTCTGATCCTGGAGTCTAGCTGAAGATGTGAAAACAGATGGGGTAGCTGGGCAGTGGTGGCGCACGCCTTTAATCTCAGCACTCAGGAGGCAGAGGCAGGCAGATCTCTCTCAGAGTTTGAGGCCAGCCTGGTCTACATAGAGAGTTCCAGGACAGCAAGACTGTTTGTTTACAGAAAAACCCTGTCTCAAGGTGGGGGGGACGGACGGACACACCAAAACAGGCAGAGTGACAGCACTAAGTGATTATTACAATCCAGCTTCATTATACTGCTGCTGTGTTCTTATTTAAAAGCCAGAAACCCAAAATTTGCCATTCCCTTGTTTTCAAGAGTTGGGTAGTTCCTAGTTCCAGGACAGGAACAAAAAAAGCTACGGAGAAACCCTGTCTCGAAAAAAAAAAAAAAAAAAAGAAGTTGGGTAAGGGGCCTTGTGAAATTGCTCAGCAATGAATATTGGCTGCTCTTCCAGAGGACCCTGGTTCTTTTCCCAGTTCTCACACAGCATCTAACTGCTTAACTCTAGTTGCCAGGAGAATCTGATGCCCTCTTCTGGCTTCTGACAGCACTGCATACACACATATAAATGCAAACACCACCATTCACTTAAAAGTATATGTATCTTAAAAGAAACCCCTTAAAGTTGGGTAAATCAAATCAGAGACATTAACTGCCCTTAATTCCCATGTACATGTATGTATACTCTGTATTCTGATATGCTCTGGGCCATACATTGATAGGGAACCAGGTATCAAGTGAGACTGGTCCCAAAGATTTATTTGTTATGTATATTGTTCTATCTACAGGCCAGAAGAGGGCATCAGATATCATTACAGATGGTTGTGAGCCACCATGTGGTTGCTGGGAATTGAACTTGGGGTCCTCTGGAAGAACAGCCAGTGCTCTTAACTTCTGAGCCGTCTCTTCAGCCCCCTAGTGTAGTTTTTAACTGACTCTTCCACCTTTTACAATTGTCCACTGCAGGGTCCGTCTTAGTAAGCGTCGGGCCAAGGCTGGGGTTCAGTCAGGTACCAATGCTCTGCTTGTGGTCAAACACCGTGACATGAATGAAAAGGAATTAGAAGCCCAGGTAACAAGCTCTATTGGCCCAAGACACCCACAGGGAGGTTAGTGGTGGGTAAGGACAGGGTCAGAACATCATCCATCTTCCCAATTCACTGGTTCCAGGAGGCACGAAAGGCTCAGTTGGAAAACCACGAACCAGAGGAAGAGGAGGAAGAGGAGATGGAGGCTGAAGAGAAAGAAGCTGGGGGCTCAGGTAAAGGACGGGTCACATCCGGGGAGCCCTGGGAGGGTGGGCAATGGGATCTCACCTGTCCCTGCTTCCTTGCAGATGAGGAGCACGAGAAGGGCAGCAGTAGTGAAAAGGAAGGCAGTGAGGATGAGCGCTCTGGCAGTGAGAGTGACCGGGAGGAGGGTGACAGGGATGAAGCAAGTGACAAGAGTGGCAGCGGCGAGGACGAGAGCAGTGAGGATGAAGCTCGTGCTGCTCGGGACAAAGAAGAGATTTTCGGTAGTGATGCTGATTCAGAAGATGATGCTGACTCTGATGATGAGGAGAGAGGGCAGGCCCGTAGAGGCAGTGACAATGACTCTGACAGTGGCAGTGATGGGGGTGGCCAGCGGAGCCGCAGCCAGAGTAGGAGCCGCAGCCGGAGCGCCAGCCCTTTCCCCAGTGGCAGTGAGCACTCGGCTCAGGAGGATGGCAGTGAAGCTGCAGCTTCTGATTCCAGTGAGGCTGACAGTGACAGTGACTGAGCCTCAAGGCCTTCAGAGGAGGCCAGCACAGACACCATTAGGGCAGGGAAGCACTTTTCTAGCTGTCTGTTTTGTGAGCCCTTTGTTCATCCCCACCCCTCAGTCTTTGCTGTTAATAAAGCTAACTTCTCTTGACTTCACCTCCCAGAGCTTGTGTTCCCCTTCACCCAGCCCATCCCTACCCCCAGGTGTTCAACGATCTCCACTTAAGTGACGCACAAAATCAAGGCCCCATGGATTTCCCAGGAAATGCATTGTAACAAAAATCACAATCTTTTAGGTTTTTTTTTTTTTTTTTTCCAAAATAAGCCCAGACCATTAACAATTGAAACTCCAACAAATAAGTCTTCTCCAACAGCGAGAAAATGTACAGTTACTCAAAGCTGATTCTGCCAGTGGGGCTGGGAACAAAAGTGGGTAGGATAGGGTGAAACCATGGAGAGGGCTCGGGAGTCGGAGGGTCAGGGTCCTGCCTGTCAGAGTGGGGCCGCCTGCGTCCTGCACTCTGCTGTCAGGTGGGGGGGGCAAGCTCTCACCTCCCTCTGGGGGAGGGTATCCCTTACCACCTTCCAGTGCCAAGCAGGGTCAGTCACCCTGATGGGAAGTGAACAAGACAAGACTAGACCAGCTTGTGGAGGTGAGGGTCCCATGAGAGGGAAACCTGCTTATTTCAAACAGGTGGCCTTTCACCCCACTTCCCACAGTTAGTGGGAGGGGCCGGAGAAGCCTGGGAGTTAGAGGGGAATGAGCAAAAGGCACAGAAACCTGGAGGGCCGGGGTGGGGACTTGCATAGGTTGATGAGTGTGCAAGAGGTACATAAATACACCTGACACCCCGCCCAGCCCGGCACTGGGCGAGGTGGTGGGGACCACAGGCAGGTCCCCATTGCCACTCCACCCCCTGGCTTCTTCCTCCCTGGGCTCAGAGCAGGGGAGGTCCATAGACCAGGAGGCAGGGGCAAGGTCTGGGGGATGGGCTGATAGTGCAGGGAAGGCTGTGGTTTTCAATTTTTTTTTTTTTGGTTTTTTGTTTTTTTTTTTTTTCCCAACATTTTGTATCTTTAATAACATACACAATGGTTACCAGCCATATTCATAACAAAAGTTATTCATAAAATGTATCTAAAAATAACATTTTTTTCCTTTTCATGTGAAAAGCTTGAGAATGTCCCAATGAGGGTATAGGTTGAGGGGGGGAAAAGGAGTTTGGAATAGGGGACCCTGGCTTCCCCACAGCCTGAACCCCCAAATTCCCTCCCTCCTGGGCCCCAGCACCAGCCCTCATCAGTAATGGGGGGCAGAGGGTTTGTGTGACTCAGGCTGGGCTGCACCTCTGGGTTATGATATAGTGTTCCACTTACATGAGGTCATGACATAATGGGGGTAGGGGAAGGTTGACAGAAAGGGGATAGGCAAGAAAACAAAAACCCAACAATCCCCTTTCCCTGGTTCCAACCCACAAATCTTTTGCTAACAGACCTGGGGAGCAGAGAAGGGTTATGTTGGTGGGGGAAAGGGACATTAAGGCAACAGACTTCCTGACCTCACTGCGGGCCCAGGGCTGCCCACCTTCAACCTCTGCATCTAGGAGCCAGGGCTGGGATGGGGAAGGGCGAGGGGGTCTGGAGGAGGGGGCTCTGCCCTCTCCTCTCATAAAGTTCAGGTTCCCCCTGCCACTGTCCTGGCTCAGAGAGAGGCCTGGGGATTCTAAAAATGACAGGGAATGATCAGAGAAAAACCGTTAAGAACTATATAAATATGTATCTTAAATAGGCCTAAGAAATTAATTGTAGAGAACCTCTGATAAACATGGCAAAGAAGAGGGGGAGGAAGATGGTGACTGTCTGGGATAGGAATGATGAAGGGTAGAAACCAGGGGAGAGGGGCTCTTCTCCAGTGACATACTGGTGAGCAGGCTGTCCACACTGCATCCCCCACTGTCATGTTTCTGAAGGGCAGGCTGCACAAGGTGGTGGTCAATATCTCTAAGAAGTCTGCTCTCTTGGGGAAGGACAGGTGTCAGCAGTCTAGGAGGAGGCAGGGGTGGGATAGGGCTGGTGGGAGATTGGGGAGGGAAGGGGTAGGCAGTCTGGCCAGTCCTTGCTCCTTGCCCTGGCTGCCCTCTCTGATCCCTGGCCTCAGTCGAGATCCCTCAATGAGCCTGGGAGTGAGCAAGGCATGTGCCAATGTTAAACAAAAGTTAAGAGGATGAGTAGAAAAATATCAGAATGTATAGCTGCGCCAGCCCACCCTCTCGCTGCCGAGAAGAAGCCTGTTGGGGGATGGCCCCCGCCCGCCGCCCAGGGAGCCTATGAGTGCGCTGGACTGTGGGTCCCGTCAGATGGTGGAGGTTTTGTCTGTCCCATCTGTGGTAAGAAAGGGAGGAAGGGAGGAAGATCAGGAGCTGGTGGGAGGCCTGAGGAAAGGCACTCACATAGCCTGTCATCCCAGGCAGGCCCTCCCTGGAGTCTGGCCTCCCCTTGGGACCCTCAGGATGGCTCCAAGTTGCTGGGTTCAGAGCTGGAGATGCTGGGTAGGTGGGAGCTAGGTCAGGGGAAGAGGAAATGCTCACCACCCAAGGCGTGTTCTGTCATGCTCAGACACAGAGACTCCAGGGTGGGATTGATCTCCAGGTCAGGCCCAGGTACCGGGCAGTCTGGATGGGAGAGAAGAGAATGGTGGTTGTGAGGAGAGGACCAATTAGAATGGAAAGAAGGAAGGAATGGGAGACAGAGATTGCTGGCATGGGGCTGGGGCCAAGAGATAAATAGTTCAAAAAGCATGCATACAAAAGGGGTAGAAGACATGGCTTGGAAGAGACAAACACAGGCCAATGGGTGTCACAAAGAAGGCAGAGAGACAGCCAAGGTAGGAGTTTGGCAATGCAGAAAAAGCCAAATTTTTTCAGACAGAGGAAGTGATGTGAAGCTGAAGGAGCATTCCTGGAGGCCACACATAGACTCTGACTATTATGGACACGGATTCCAAGTTGCCTTGGGCAGCCTGGGCACCTGCCCTAGACACTGGGCAATTTCTTGCCGACTAATAGCCCACCCTCTATGCTTGGTGTAAAAGCTAAGCTAAAGCCCTTCTTTTTAAAAAAAAAAAAAAAAAATTTATTATGTATACAATATTCTGTCTGTGTGTATGTCTGTAGGCCAGAAGAGGGCACCAGACCTCATTACAGATGGTTGTGAGCCACCATGTGTGGTTGCGGGAATTGAACTCAGGACCTTTGGAAGAGCAGGCAGTGCTCTTAACCACTGAGCCATCTCTCCAGCACCGCTAAAGCCCTTCTTGTGCCCACTTGGACTTGTTCCTCCAGACAGGATATACGCCAGGCAGGATGAACAGGAGTCCTGAAGAGGACAGCAGCCACGAAGCCTATCCTCAAAACACTTCTTAAAAGGACTTATTTAGCACCTGCAAGAGAGCTTGGGAACCACACCAAGTGCCTCATCTCAGAACTACTGAGTTTTTGAGCTTTACTCCTATGGTCTGACTCCTATCTCAAGTCTCATCTCTCTCATCCCCAGCCATCTATAAACCCTGAGATTAGGTCCTGAGGAGACCCCATCTCCCTTAAAAACAAGCTTTGAACTTGAACACTCTTTGTAGCTGATTGGTAACTGGTGAGATGAGCACATATCTGAGCAGCCTTCCCACAAGTATCAAAGAGGGCTCCATCCAACAAGTGCTAGAAGGCTGCTTGACAGATCAATACACTGCCTGGAAAAATTCCTCCCTTTTGCACCCATGGCACACCCATTCACCTAATACCGTTTATACAATATATGCTCACAATGCACCAAGCCCAGCCCTTGGACAAACACAGTCTCTCTGGTACCACAGTTGGAGGCCTACAGTGTCTCATCAATTCAGAAACTTTACGACTGTAGAGCTTAGGTCACCTGCAAATCTAAAACCTGTCCACAGCAGCCCACTGAAGCCAGCTTCCTGTCACAAATGTCATGCCTAGCCCAAGCATGCAGAAGACCAGCCAGGAGCCACTATCCCTTGTCCAGTCAAGCAGGGACTCAGAGCTAGCATACCTTTGATCTGCTACCTGCCATTCACCCCTTCTGACCTCCAGGCTGGTGTGAGCGGAGGAGAAAGAGTCCACCTTCACCACCCTTTACCACAGTATCTCATTTAAGAGGTAGAGTCATTGGTTCCAGAGGTCACTGACCTCTGACAGAACATAGGTGGGCTGACAGATTACAATCTCCTCTACGAAACCCTCACTGACCTCTCAGACTCAACCCCTTCTAAGTACTAAGTGAAACCCTAAAGGAGACGGCGACAAATCAATACCAACACTGAGACCATGGCAAGAAGAAAAGGCACGTCAGCAGAGGGGAGAGAAGGTACTCGGTGAAGGGGAGAGAGTCCCAATAGACTTAACAGCTACAGAAGGAAAAACACCTCCATAAAGACAGGGAGATGGTGCACAGCCTGGAGAGACCTGCTACAAATTCAGATGGGAGAGTGGATGTGAGACCCAGGTGAGGAGACAAAAGTCACCTGAGGAGGCAGGCCAGTCTTAATGCCACAGGCAAGCACCTTACCTGGAGGGAACATGAGAATAGCCTGGGGTGACGAGTGGACTGGGAGCGAGTGAGTACGCTGCACAGAGCTGCGGCTCTGGCTGGGCATGCTGTTACTGCCTCCAGGGTTGGCAAACCACAGGTTCTGCATAGAACATGGGGAGAAAGTCTCAGGGTGAGAGTAGGGGAGACCAAGGCCCAAGACACAGACACATATCTCAGATACCGCCACCCTAAACCCAGAAGTACTTGGACTTCCATACTAGCCGGCTCACCTGTCGGCCCTGACCCCCAAGACTGGGGCTGGTAAGGGCATGTCGAGGAGAGACACCCCCAATGCCTGAAGGGCTCAGGAGGCCCATCCTGCCAGGTGGGAGGGCCCGAGGAGGCATTGGGAACTGCCGCTGGGTCCGCCGGGCCACACCTATCCCCACAGAGCCAGCTATGGGGAGTGAGTTGGAGCCAAATGCCCAGCTGTCAGAGAGCAGAGGGCAAGGTGTTAGCTTAGGCAGAAGGGTCCTTATTTCTTGTTCTTCCCTCAACTCCAGTGGGTAGGACAAAAACCCCAATCTTCTCTGAGCAAGAATTCCCTGATCATGTCCTTGCACCCGACATTCCTGTCTCTTCCTGACTCAAGGTGGATATAGGGAGCATAGAGGTTTCCTTGCTGTACCCTCAAAGCAGTTCTCCAAATGTCACTTCTCAAGGGGGAAAGGACCCCAGAGTCTTCTGCATACAGGTAAGGAGACAAAGGTCCAGGAGTAGTGTCTACTCCACAGATATGTGCTGGGTTTTGGCCACCCCAGCATCCTGCTCTTTCTCTTCTGTGGTGCTGGATAGAGCCAGGGCCTCAAGCACAGTAGGCAAGCTCTCTGAACACAAGGCCCCAGTCCTTGCATACTTGTGCTCTAACTGCTGGATCAGACTCTGGCTGCCTTATTTTGCTGTTTCCCACAAGTCAGGGCACACTCCCTGTAGCTCTCTCTCTGGGAGACAGAGCTGATAAAAGTATACACTAGGTCCACAAGAAGGCTCAGTAGGTTAAGGTGCTTGCCACCAAGACCAATGGACCAGAGTCTGATACCTGGAACCCAGAGAAATGACTCCTAAAAGCTGTCCTGTGATCCTCACTATGGCACGTGTGCCCCCACACACAAACATAAATAAGAGCTGAAAGAACACTGTGCTGTGTGACCTTGTGGCCTCCCTCTGGCAGCTGCAAAGCACCTACTACCTACTTCTGTGCTCCACAGCATGTAAGCGGATCATGTGGCATAAAGCTGCCCACTTCCCTGGGAATCTGGTAAGAGTCAGAACTCCACTTTGTTCTCCAGATTTGAAAGGAAGGCTCTCTTTGTCCCTTCAAAGCCCCATTGTGGCTGCGTATGGACATGATGATACATCTCCCCTAATGAAGTTTCTCTGGACTAAAGACCAGCTCTCCCTCTTCAGAGCCCTTTCTCTTAAGAATTTTTTCTCAAGGATGATCAAATGTCAGCACCTTTCCACAAATCAGTCTCTTGCCAAGAATCCCACCTCCCCATTCCTTCAGTCATAGATCTACTTGCCTTTGCCTCTCGAGTGCTGGGATTAAAGTCCTGTGCTATCACACCCATCCATTTTCTTTCTCCCTCCCTTTTTTAATATTTTTTTAATTAATTAATTTAAAATCTATTTGAGACAGGGTTTCCCTATGCAGTCATGATATCCTTGAATTCAGAGATAAACCTGCCTCTGCCTGTCTAGTTCTGGGATTAAAGGTGCGCACCCTCACACCTGGCATTCATTTTTAAGTTGTACATCACCTTGATTTTCTAGAAACTCTGTAAGTATAGTAGGGGGTCCATTCCAAAACACAATCACCCCTTTAGGCACCCACATGCCACACTCCATGGGCCTAGGAAGGTGCCCACCTACCCCTTCTGCTGCCGGTAGTTCTGCATGTCCAATGCAGCTTTTCGCGGAAATGTCCGGAGAAGTTTCAGCACTTGCTGCTTCCAGGACAGTAGCCGCTTCTTCTGTGTCTCTGTGAAAGCCTAGAATTGGGGAGAAGGGGGATGCTGGAAAGAGGACCATGCTTACAGGCTAGCTGAGGGAGACTGAGTGCAGTCATCTCCCCTTGTGAACAAGGGGCAAGGCCTTGAACCAGCAGATGCGTTTTGTGAGGTGACTTGGGAAACTTGGACAAGTACTGGCACCAAGAACAGGTGGGAGGTGGCCTCTTCCCACAGGGTGTGTACAAAAGCTGAGAAACCTTTGAAGGCAACACTGGAGAGGATGACTGGAACCTGGACCCTTGTGCACTATGGGCTCTGAGAGGGGTAAAGCAGTCTCTTTCCCTCTTGGGAGCCTAGTGAAGGTCTTACCTCATGAGTCAGGCACTTTTCAATGAGCTGGAGGTAACTGGTGATGTTCTCCTCATCTGGTCGGGACACCAGCAGCTGGGTGCATACTGAGGAACATGGGAAAGGGCAGAGCTTAGTCAGTCACAAGCCTACCCAGTACCAGTTGGTGGGTGCAGAAGGACAAGAAACTTGGGCTGGGTGAGTCTCAATCTTGGGCTTTGAAGGCAAGGGCTAGTACCATCAGCCCAGAGTCGCCTGCAGGCAGGTTTAGACCCACTTAGTTTCAGCTACTCTGAAGGTTCACCTCTAAGGTCTTTAAGATTCACTTAGTATTCTGCTTCAGGATTCTGTGCTAGGCACTGGCTGCTCTCACCTTTGCCCATCACCCGTGTAAACTGGCTGGGGATGTCTCCGTCAGCGACCGGAGCTGGGGCTGGCTCACTGCTATCAGTGGGAGCTGGAGCTGGTGGAGAAGGATAGTTCTCTGCAGCTGGAGGGTCCTTGGCCTCAGTGCCCTTGTCTGTTCCAAGATGGGTGAGGGGAGGCTCAGCACCTGGCAGTAGCGGCTCCCCCCGACCCCCATCCTTGGCAGTAGGGGTGGCCTGAAGGACACTGTAGGCCTTGATAGGGGTGATGATGATCTGCTGCAGCTCCTGCAGAGCGTTCCGCAGATTGCCACCTTCCAGCACATCCTGCAAGGGAGGATGTAGCTACGTTAGGCACAGACCTCATGGTGGTACAAAAAAATGACCACACAAGCGTGGTCACACAAAGGTCAGAGAAGCCCTTGGAATGCAAGGTTCCAACACAGAGGTCAGATGAGAAAAGTTCTGGCTCTTCAGCCAGGTAAACTCTTTCTTCCCTTCAAGAAGCAAGCAGAGAAGCAGACTAAGACAGTCAAGGAGGAGGAAAAACCAGATGAAGGCAGCAGGGAAAGGATAAATGAAAGCAGATGCAGGACTGAGTAGAGAAGAAAGTAAAATGAAAAGATCTTTCGTACATCTGCAACTCACCCACAAAATAAAAATCTATCGTGTCTAATGTTGAAAGATGGAGACATTCTTGAATCACAAACCAGGACAGGGAGGGAACAGAGGGAGAGGGCAGAAGGAAGCCTCTCAGGCAGCACTAAGTGAGTCCTCTGATGACGACTTGCTCAAGGTCTTTGGAATCCAGCTGCCCAAGGTTGGGGCCACCAGAATCAGACTGCAGGAATGAGGAAGCCAAGGCAGCTGCCAAAAAGTTTGATCCAAAGCCTTCCACCTGCCTGGAAGATGAGGATCCTATCCTAGGTACTTACCTTCTCTAGGGACTTGAGGACGCTCTGTCTTTCACGAAGCTTCTGGATGCTCAGGGCTATCTTGTGCCGGGCACCTTTGGTGACATTCTGTGACGAGGACAGAGGGAGACAGGAAGCTGGATACTGGTGAGGTACATGGGGTGTCCCAACAGAGACCAGGGACAAAGGAGACTTGACAGCACCCATGGTGCTGGCCTAATACCTCCCCAGTAGTCCCTCGGATTCACCTGCGACTCTAGATGCTGCTCTGTTAGGGTCATCATCTCTTCATAGCTCATCTGTGAGAACAAAGCAGCATACTTGTGCAAGCGGAGGCTCTTGAGCCATGAGGGCACATCTGTGGAAAAGGAGGGAGGGTAGGTCAAGAGATGAATAATGAATACTGGTGGTGGTGGAGTTGTGGGGGAAAGATCAGGCCTAAGTCACCAATAACCTTAGAAACTCCAGTGAGTTGGGATGGGTTGGGATCAGAAGCTACCTCTACTGGCCTAGTGAGGCCCGTTCAGACATTCTTCCCCAGCAGACACCTGACCCACTGAGCTGCTAGGATGGCCTCAATGATTTAATCTCTTCTATCAATTATCTTGAGCTCTGGTTGCCTGAGGGGAGGGGCTATCTATTGCCTTCAGACCTGTCCCCTCCCTGAGGTGGCAGCTACAGCAATTTTCTGTTCTTTCAGCCCACCCCACACCCTGGAGAAGGGTTCTGGCACTGTCCTCTGGATGCACCTTTCATCCCGCTGCCATCCTCCTGGAAAGTGTTCCGGCTGGAGCCCTGCTCCTCCGTCTGCTCACTGCCAGAGGAGGCCACACTGCTCTGTGGCGAGAGGGGTGCGTGGTCGGGCGTGGTGAAAGCAGCCCGGGCCCCAAGCTCCTCTGGACTCGGCCACTCACCAGGGGCCTGGGGGCTTGTAGGGATGAGTGACATGGAGCGCTTCAGCGGGCTAGGGTGGATTTGGCAGGGGAGACCTGGCCAGAAAAGGAAAAGCAAGAGGTCAGGTTGGGGGATCTGAGCATAAAAAAGATCATGGCCAGCTCAATCCTATAATCTAATAAGTGGAAGGGAAGGAGCCAAGGGGCCTAAGGGCACTGCCTATAGGTATTGTTCAGCCTCTCACCAGACACCCAACTTCCCAGCTTGCTGCCAGATTCCTCTGAACTTGTCCCATTACTTTGCTCATACTCTCACCTAAACCCCAGTAGCTGTGGTTGGAATTATTGGCATGCCTAACTGGATTCTTCCCTTCATTCTCACCACTTACAGCCCCCTTTCCTTTCCTTTTTTTTTTTTTTTTGTTTCAAGACAGGGTTTCTCTGCCCTGGCTGTCCTGGAACTCCTCGCTCTGTAGACCAGACTGGCCTTGAATTCACAGAGATCCAAATGCTGGGGATCCAAATGCTGGGATTAAAGGCATGCAGCCCCCCTCTCCTTACAGCAGCCATGCTGATTTTTTTATGGGTGGGGGCTTTTTAGAGATGGTTCTTTTTTTTAATATTTTATTATTTATTATGTACACAATATTCTGTCTGTGTGTATGCCTGCAAGCCAGAAGACTCCATTACAGATGGTTGTGAGCCACCATGTGGTTGCTGGGAATTGAACTCAGGACCTTTGGAAGAGCAGGCAACGCTCTTAACCTCTGAGCCATCTCTCCAGCCCCCTAGAGATGGTTCTTAATTTGTAGCCAGGCTGACCTCAAACTCAGTGATCTTCCTATGTGATAGAATTACAGGCATGTGCCACCGCACTCAACTAGACAGTGACACTTCCAAATATGCAAATTTGGCCTGTTTAGATCCTGGTGGCTTCCTTCATACTGATAACAAAATTCAAACTCTTCCACACACCTGAAAACTCTGGCCCCTAGTCACCCACCTCTCATCTCCTACAGCCCAGACCTTGGCTCACATCTCTGGACCAAACACCCCAGTCCTCTTTTGAGACGGGCCTCGCAAAGCATTCTTGTGGTTCTGTCTCTTAAGTACTAGCAGTAGATATATGTGACCACCCTGGTTCCTGAGCATCAAATGTTTGCTGCAAACACTCAAGTTTACACCAAAGGATTCTGACGTTGGCTCATTTTCTTTCTGTTCCCTTTTCTGTGATACTGAAGAACAAACCCAGAGCCTCCTGCAAACCATACAAGTACTCTACCACAGAACCCTACCACATTCTCAACTCCCCAATCTTAGCAGCTGGCAGTCTCAAGCCGCAGTTAACTGTCCTCTTGCCAATGCCTTCTAGTCCTTCCCTCCCAATTATTCTCACCTTTAAGCACTCATCACAACCCAGACTCTCTTACATAGTTGTTTGCGTATTAACTAAACCCCTTTGCTAGACAGACAACCCATGAAGCAGAGATCTGTACTTGACATCATCAGATTCTCAGCAATCACAGAGGTGATGGACTAGGAAATTGTTTCCCTAGTACTTACAAATAAACCAAGTGCGTTGAGTCCCTTTTTACTTTGTGTGGGGTTGGGTGGGTGGAGCTCAAGAAAGAGTATTGCTGTAGTGGCCTGGAACTCACTATACAGCTCAGGCAGACCTCAAACTCATGATCCTCCTGCCTCAGTCTCTCACATATTGGGATTATAGTTATACATACCGTCATGCCTAGCTAATAAACGGCTTTTTAAAAAAAAATATTTATTTATTTATTTAGTATACAATATCCTTTCTGTGTGTATGCCTGAAGGCCAGAAGAGGGCACTAGACCTCATTACAGATGGTTGTGAGCCACCATGTGGTTCCTGGGAATTGAACTCAGGACCTTTGGAAGAGCAGGCAATGCTCTTAACCACTGAGCCATCTCACCAGCCCTAATAAACTGCTTCTCTAACATGTCCTTTGACTGGACCCTATGTCTCCATTTTTTCCTGGACTGAATTCAAACTGATCACTAAGCAGCCTGGTAACTCAGTTGAAGTCAGTACCCTCTTCCCTAAGAGAATTGCACTTGGTCTACTACATTTCTGAGGTAAGCAAAGGGCTCTGCGTTGATTCTCTAGACAATGCAGTATCCTCTGAACATCCAGACCTTGTCACTGCCGTTTCCCTGTCCTAGCACTGCTTCACCATCAACTGCTTCGGCCTCTGTGTCTTGCTCAAGCACCTCCTTTGGCTACTGCAAGCCAGACACTTGTTGCCCTTGTGCTAGCCAGCTTCTTGTACTGGTCTGTGGACTTAGAAAGGAGAGCAACCTGACCCAATCATTTTTGCACCCCAAGCTCAGGGGCAGGATACAACACACAGGGGCCTTCCAATTGAGTTTCATAAAGAACAAATGAGTGTTAAGAGAGCCTGTGAGCTCAGCACAGGGAATCTAGAAGTTCCCGTGGCAGCCTAGAGAGAAACAGAAAAAGCCAAAAAGCCTGGTTAGATGAGGACAAGGCCCAGGAAACTGAACTACTTTGCCCCAGTTCCCACAGGGGACTATGAGGAGAAAGAAAGAGTACAGGACGGGGTTCCTGTAAGCGTCCCAGTGACACCACACCCAGGAGGCCAGCCTGGTACAGACCCAAAAAGCACCTTCTCTTACAATCTGGGACAATATCGATGCTCCTAGCCAGAAAGTTACCCAAGGGAGAAGACACGAACTGCCCCACTGCATACAGATAGTGTCAGGCTCTGCTACTGCCCAGGATCCTGTTGGAGTCCTCTACTCCAGGCTCCTTCCGAGTTTATGGACACTGTGGATTCTGGCTTCTGCCCCATTTGGGGCCTCTTGGAAGAAGATGGCACTCCAAGCCCTAGAGCTGGAAAACCCTCAATACAGGCCTTTGTGCCTGTCTTGGTGCCCCTGGCCACCTCCTTCCTCCCTTCTCAGCCAAGAAGTGGGCTGGTGAGGCTGAGAGGGCAGGAAATTACCCTGACTGGAGTGACCACGCAATTCCTGAGGAGTCTTGCTTGGCCTGCGTTGGGGTGGAGGCTGGCCACTGCCTGCAGATTATAAAAACAGGAATGCCGGCTGCAGATCCACAGCCTCACACTCTCCAAGAAATCCTGGTCTGTCCTTGGCAGTACACCAAACTCACCCTGCCTGCCCTCCCAGGCCAATCTTTGCTTCCCACTCAAAAATATTTTAATGGTTTCCTGCTTCCTGCAACTGTCTGACATCCAAAAGTTTCATTCATTCTTCAAAGTCCCAAAGAGTGTCCTTAAGATCTGACTTCAAATCCTAACTCACCATCTCTGAAATAGTGGTCTCGGACAGAATTTGTTTCTTTGTCCATATGAAGTCTTCAATAGGTACAAGTTAGCTTAGCATGCACCAATATGATCACTGGAGAATCTTTTTTTTTTTTTTTTTTTTAAAAGACAGGGTTTCTCTGTAGTTTTAGAGCCTCTCCTGGAACTCACTCTTGTAAACCGGGCTGGCCTCAAGCTCACAGAGATCTGCTTGCCTCTGCCTCAGGAGTGCTGGGATTAAAGGCGTGACTGATGACTGATTATTGGAGAATCTTAAGATCTGCCGCACAATGACTGAACACCATTATGCCTTTCGATCATGGGTGCCCTCTACATGGAATGGCTCATTCTTTTCTCTTGGTTCTTCAAAGCTGCTTGGAGTGCTGGGACTGTAGCTTAGTGGTGCAGCCTTGTCTAGTATAGTCAAGATTCTGAGTTCTACCCCTAGTGTTGCCAAAACAAAACAAAACGTCTACTACTAGGGTTCTGAGTAAGGAAGCACAGTGGGTCATTTTTTGGCAGAGGTAGTGCAGTATAGGTATTCGGACTCTTGAGCTCCACAGCCATACAACCTGGATTTAATTCTGACATCATCTTGCCAAGATGATGAACTAAGCCAAGTTTTAGTTTATAGTTAAGAAGTCTTCCAAATAGCTTCTAGCAAAGTGTTCAATATTTCCCAGTCAGAACAATCAATGTTAATATAGCCTCCAAACTTGGTACAAGAAGTGTGGTACTCCAAAGCTAGAAAAAAAATCCAAAGTAAATGGGGTTGCTAGAGTTCCCTGGAAATGCCCGAGAACACGATCATCCCCTGGTGGAAGGGGCTGACCACCTAAGGCTAAACTGTGAGCACTCACCTTCAATTAGGTCATGCCAATCATCACAGTTTGGAAAAGCCACAGTGCCTCACACTGTTCATCTCAGCTAACAACTCAAAAATGTACCTTAATACCAGCTCCTGTTTTACCCAACCTCTGGGCCTAGCTGGTTAGCAGGACAGCACTGGTCAGAGGCAGTTCTGGCCTATGGCCTAGACTGCTCAAGTCTGAACCTTGGCCAGTTCCATTACTTGTTCTACGTGTGATCTATGATTTCTGCTCTTTGAGTTCTAAGTCCTCATTTGTGAAATCATAGGCCTAATGGTGTGTGAAGAGGCTTAAGTGAGGCTGTATTTGCAATAGTGCTGCTGAGAACACCTGGCACCAATGCTCCACTATCAACAGCTGACGCTCTGCAGTGTCAAATTTATAGATACTTCTCATTCTGGAAGCTAATAAGACCAGAGACCAAAATCCTGAGTGAGGTAGAGAGACCTCAGGGGATGGTATCCATCCCTGCCAGGGGTCCCCAGAAGCCAGTCAGGGATGAGAAATGTTGATAGGGAGGGCTGGAGAGATGGTTCAGCGGTTGAGAACACTTGTTGCTCTTGCAGAGGACCAGAGTTCAGTTCCCAGAACCCACATGGTGGCTCACAACCATCTGCAACTCTCATTCTAGGGAACTCTCTTCTGGACTCTTCAGATACTGTATGTGCATGTTACACAAGACAGGCTAGCAAAACATCCACCCACACATTAAATATGTAAGTAAATAAATAAAGGAAAGAAATGCTGAGGGGGTCTCAGGGGCTCATGTACGAGCATAAGCTCTCCCTCAAAAGCTGCCACTAGGAATATAGTCTGTGAAGCTCTAGATCTCTATAGACTTTTCCAGAGAAGCTAGAAATTTGATTTTAAAAATTTTATATATATACTATATTTCTTTAAAACCAAATCAAATGTGAGTTCCTAAGACACATCTAAAGGTCAGATTCAGCTCTGAGAAGACCACTTCAAACTTCTGTACTGCCTTCCTCATAAAGCTGAGGCTCAGAGGGTGATGGGGCCAAAAGCAAGAGAAGACAGCCCATTCTATTTTCAAGCCATCTAGGAAGACAGCCCTCACCTGTGTTTGCATTGCTCCCAATACTGTTGATGGCCGGCGGCACTGAGCTGGATGGGTGGAAGGGTACATGTCCATTTTCTCGGGGTGGCTTGTCCTGCCAGCCTGGTCCTGCCTCTCCAGGGGTCAGCTCTGCGGGTCCCCCCCACTCATCTGAGCCCTGGCGTGAATGGTAGGAGGGCTCTGGTCGGGTGCGAAAACCACTAGCCAGCCGCTCTTCCAGATGGCTCAACCAGAGGGCGAGAGCATTGCGGTCCTCCAGCGTGGTGGCTGGGTGGATGAGGGCATAGGAGAGAAGTTGGCGGCTCTCCTCAATGAAGGCATTGCTCTCGATGGAGTAGGCCAGCACCTTCTGCAGCAGTCTCATGTACTCGGACTTGGCCTCTGTGTTGCCTGGTTGAAGTAGGGGCAGGTGGGATAGCAAGAGGGATACCACCTTCTCTTTGGACTCCTGTTGCCACTGGCTGACGATGGCTACAGAGGAAATAAAAATGAACATTAGGAATATGAGTAGACACTATCAAAAACCTAAAGCTCATGGTCTCTCCCTCAGTTCAAGTCTCCTCTAATTTTCCCATTTATTATTCTTGACCCTGTTCCTTATAGAGCTGAGATTAAGCACAAGTTCCTGCTTCTAAAGCCATTTTTCCTAGTTCTATCACTCCTGTCCTCAAAAATCTGCAGTGACCTCCAATCCAATCAGTCACATGGAAGCGCCTCCTACTACATGAAGGCTTGTTCCATTGCTATATCTACTTGCCAATATTTCCTTTCCTCCATCCTGCCTAAATGGAGAAGGTGTTAAAATACAAGTTAAAAGCTTATTCTTGGGATGGAGAGATGGCTCAGAGGTTAAGAGCACTGGCTGCTCTTCCAGAGGTCCTGAGTTCAATTCCCACATGGTGGCTCACAACCATCTATGAGATCTGGTGCCCTCTTCTGGTGGGCAGGCATACATGCAGACAGATCATTGTATAAATAATAAATATTAAAAAAAAAAAAACAGCTTATTCTTAGCTGTGTAGTAGTGGCACATGCCTTTGATCCCAGTACTTGGGAGACAGAGGCAAGCGGATCTCTGGGTTCAAGGCCAGCCTGGTCTATAAAAGCGAGTTCCAGGATAGCCAGGGTTACACAGAGAAACCACATCTTGAAATCACCCCCCCACACTCCCCTCCAAAAATAAGAAAGAAGTTTGTTCTCTGGTATAAGATGGTCTAGATTCTTCACCAGTTAGATTTTAGGTAAGTTATCGTAAGATGATCCTCCCTGCATACAGCATGACCCAACTTAAGGTGTCAGACTCTCCTGCAAGTGCATTTACCAATTCAGTCACCTGCCAGCCCATTTTGGTTAATTTAACTCACCACACAAAAACAGTATGGAATACTTCATAAATTTGAGTATCATCACTGCATGTTAATTTTCACTGTATTGTTCCAATTTTAGCATATGTTAAAAGCGAGCTTCAAATTCCACATCTTTCCCCACCCCCTTTAAGACAGAGTCTCACTAGGTAGCTCAGACTGGCCCCAAATCCTAAATCCTCTTGTCTCAGCTTCCTGAGTGTTCCACTGTGCCCAGTCTCCACTCTACTGTATCTGTAAAGGGAACTCAGAATCATTCCTACTTAGCATAGCTGCTAGAACTAAGTAAGGCAGATCATAACTTAAGGTTAGTTCTCAGGAAACTGTTTTTACTTTTTATTACTATTTAGTATATTCTACTGTTTTTTTTTTTTCCTTTTCAACAGTATACAAAGATTCCAAAGGAAACAGAATGGAATTTGGTCTCAGAAACCTAGATATAGCCAGGCCTGAGAGTGTGGGCCTATAATCCCTGTTCAAGGCCTGGTAAATTCAAGGCCAGCCTTAGCAAGATCCTATCTCCAAAAGAGAGAGAGAGAGAGAGAGAGAGAGAGAGAGAGAGAGAGAGAGAGAGAGAGAGAGAGAGAGAGAGAGACAGAGAGAGAGAGACAGAGAGAGAGAGACAGAGAGAGAGAGACAGAGAGAGAGAGACAGAGAGAGAGACAGAGAGACAGAGACAGAATGGATGAGAGGGAGCATGCACTGGGGATATGGCCCAGTAGTAAAGAGCACACACCTAGCATATAAGAGGCCTCAGATTCAAGATGGAAAAAAGTCATGTGTCCTCTAGCCACAAGGCAGAATGGATACACAGAAACTTGCCAAGGGCTCTTCTGTACCTTTTGTCCTAATTCTGTAGCCTGGAATTCACATTAGTTTCTAATTCTACTTAAACCTGTAGCTCTTGGAACGAATCATGAAACTCCCAACTCCTGGGGCCTGGCCCGGCTTGCAGGTCTCTGCTCCATGCTTTCTTGGAGAGTTCCTGTTAAAAGTGCTTGGGAATTCATCTACTCAAAGCCATCAACTTCGGCACCAGCCCAAGAATAGCAGAACTAGCATTAGAGCAAGCACTCCTCCTAAGGTCAGCAGTGATGGCTGACACTTACTGAGCCCATGCTAAGAATACTGACCGCTGTCCATCCTTACCTTAACCATTTTACTATTTCTTTCTTTCTTTTCTTTTCTCTCTCCTCTCTCTCTCTCTCTCTCTCTCTCTCTCTCTCTCTCTCTCTCTTTGAGACAGGGTTTCTCTGTAGCTTTGGTGTCTGTCCTGGAACTCGCTCTTGTAGACCAGACTGGCCTCGAACTCACAGAGATCCGCCTGCCTCTGCCTCCCGAGTGCTGAGATTAAAGGTGTGCGCCACCACCGCCCGGCTCATTTTACTATTTCTATACACACATAAGATTTGGGAAACTGGCAAGTAAGAAAGCTGATAACTATGCCTTGACAAAATGCAAAGAAACTTCCACAAATTTTTTTCTTCCTGGTTTTTTGAGACAGGGTTTCTCAGTAGCTATCAAGCCAGTCCTGGAATTCACTCTGTAGAGCAGGCTGGCCTCAAACTCACAGAAATCTACCTGCCTCTGCCTCCCGAGAGCTGGGCTAAAGGCGTGCGCCCAGCCTAATTTTCACAACTTTAAAAACCTTTTTCCTTCATTTTATGTGTATACGTGTTTTGTCTGGGTGTCTGTGCACCATTCACATGCAATACCGGTGGAGGCCAGAGGAGGATGCCAGATCCCCAGATACTGGAGTTAAGACAGTTGAGAGCTGACATGCAAGTGCTGGGAATGGACTTGGGTCTCAGTGATAACACTGAGTCATCCTCAACGCTTTATGGTAACTTTCTATCTTCCAGAACCAACGCTTTCAGTTTTCACTGTTCTCACACAGTACCTGCCACTCAAGGCCAGGAAATTGCCTCCCTCATCTATCTTCATCTGAATCAGCTCTCCAGGACCACTAAACTCTTCCTCCAACCACTGCAATATTTAAAGGTCCTTCTGAATTGGGGCAAGTCCTTCCTCAAGTCAGGAAGCTGCTTCTTTCCTATTCTCCCACCTCCATCTGGCACTGCGTCCCATAACTCTTGGATATCCCTTTTTTGGATTTATTTCCTAAACTTTTTAAAAATTATTTTATTGGTGTTTTTAGCCTGTATGTGTATCTGTGTGAGGGTGCTAGATCCTGGAGTTACAGACAGTTGTGAGCTGCCATATGGGTGCTGGGAATTGAACCCAGGTCCTCTGGAAGAGCAGTCAGTGCTCTTAACCACTGAGCCATCTCTCCAGCCCCCTATTTCTTAAACTTTTAATTCTTGATAAGCAATACAGCATGAAGAAATACAGTAATATTAAGGACAAAGTCAAAAGTCTTGCTGTCTAGCTGTCAGAGCAATATGCTTTCTCTTCTGTAAAAGGAGTACAGGGTTCCTGGGATCTGGGCTGCTCAGATTTAGGGAATGGTGTCCATGAAAGATTAACAGTCTGCATGTAGTAAATGTGCAGGATGTGGCTCAGTGACGGGTGTGTCTCTCCATGCTCCTCTTGTAATCAGCCAGCCCCTTCATCCCTATCCTGACTTCTCAATTGCTGCTGTTGAGGCCTTACAGTGTAGCCAGAGGCATCTAGGACACAGAGAAGCCTTGTCTAAACCTTCCCCCACTCCCAGAGTACTGCCAGGACCCCAGGGCTACGGGATGCAGCTTCTCCTCTGGTACTGCCAGGGACGTGGCAGAATAGTCTCAAGGGTTGGGCTCAAAGAAGGACCTTGTTCTACTGCCCAGAAAGGAGAGTAGTTTTGGACCAATGAAGGCTAACCCTGGGGAAATGTGTGTTCATGTGTCTGAGTGGTGGTGGTGGGAAGGGCGGGCCTCCCAGGACTGGGAAGCATCAATGAGCACTGGAATGAATCCAAGGAATGTGCACAGCCTCAGGCCCCTCGGGGTGAGCACAGCTGGGGCTGCAGATGACGGGTGGAGATGAACTTCTAGTTTCCAGCAGAGATCAAAAAACTTTGGCCCAGAATTAAGGCAGAGCAGGGGCCTAATGAATACCTGCACAATTGAACCCAGATGGTCTGTTGGTAGGTAGTGGTGTCTGTGGATAGTGTGCCCTCTCTGGGATCTCACAAATTCAATCATTTGCCTTAAGTTCTGGCAGAGCATATTCTGCAAGTTCAAAAGGAAAAACCTGCCTGGGTAGAAAATCTGAGCTGGGCAGTGGTGGCACATACCTTTAATCCCAGCTCAGATCTTTAATCCCAGGTGGATCTCTGTGAGTTCGGGGCCAGTCTGGTCTACAAAGCAAGTTCCACAACAGCCAGAGCTACACAGAGAAGCCCTGTCTCAAAAAAGACAAAATATAAAAACAAAAAACAAACAAACAAAAAATTTCTGTTTCCATGACTTAGTACACTGTAACCATGAGCCAGTTCTTTACATTCTCTGAATCTTGGTCATTTGTCTATATAATGCTGGCTATTAAAAGTCCTGAGGTGACAGGGTTGCAGAGAGTCAACAGAAGGGTGCAAAACACCTGGCATGAGCATGTTCTCAGCACACAAACCCTCACCTCCACTGCTCCTGAGTAGAAATCTTCCAGGTTGTCTCAGAGGTGCTGAGCTAGTGGTTCACTTAGCAGAGAACATCTGGGACTCCCCCTTAAGATTCCCCACAGGGGTGGGAAATTTTACAAAATTATTTACCAAAACCAGACACATGTCTGGCCTTAGAGTTAGAAGCATAATTTGTAGTGATGAAATTCTGGAGATGGGTGGACTGGGGTTGGGGGACCAAGCAATGCTGGGATGCCAGCAGTTGCTTCTCTCCTAACTGCAATTTTGGACTCTGAGGACAGAGAGAGAGTAAAGGAGACTGTGTGAGTGCCCTCCTTAGCACAGCAGCCACAGGGTAGACTGGTCAGACAACCCCAAGCTAAGTAGGTCATGACCCTGGATTCTGGCAAATCATAGGAGCCAAATATATCTTTGAGACAATCATAAGAGCAAACCCATTTTTATGTGCTTAGCTATTGCAACAATCATGCTGGCCTCTGGCACTAGTCAGAGGGGCTGGGGTTTGGTTCCAGACATACCCTTCTCTGGCTTACCCCAGTTAACACAGACATCAGGGAGAACCAGAGGTTCACAGTTTTGTTTGATGAACTATGCCAGTAGAGCCTGAAAGGGAAGGGTGGGGGCATCAGAGGATGAGCTCTGATGACTCCCTTGCCATGGTCCCTTCTGACCTCAGTTTCCCCACCCAAATTCACAGAGCCAGAGAGGGAGAAGCTTCAACTTGCTAGATATGGGGACTGACTCAGAAGACTGGACATGAGGAGTGCAGGAAGCCATAGGATAAGGGAGAAGAGATTTTAGCTGCCTAGGCTCAATCTCCTTCTACCACAGGACTCCATGGGAACACCCTTATGGCCCAAGGCATACTCAGTAAGTAGGATGGTAACTGGAGAAGTAGGGATGATAACAAGTGGGAATCCTAGACCTCTCAGTCCTGGTTGTTTTGTCAACCTAATGCAAACCAGAACTTTTCTAGAAAAAGGATTCTCAGAAGACTGGCCTGTAAGACATTTTCTTGATTTATTTTCTGTGGGTGAGCCCAGACCACTGTAGGCAGGTATAAGAAGGCAGATCAAGCAAGCTACTGAGGAAAAGGCCAGTAAGCAGTGTTCTTCAGTGGTATCTGCTTCAGTTCCTGCCTTGATATCCCTTTAGGATGGACCATAAGATGAATAAATCCTTCCCTCCCCAAGGTGCTTTTGATCTATGTTTTATCACAGCAATAGAAGGCAAACTAAGATACTCTTCTCCCCTGCTCAGGGACCTGGAGTCCTGCTTTTCTTTTCTGGTCTTGGATGTTACCTCAGATTCTGTTTCCTTAAAACCTACATGGCAACCTGACAGGGGTGGGGAATATCCGCATGCCCTCCCAGATGCTTAAGTGGAAGGGCAGGCCTGGGCGGAGTCCTTTTCCACAGCAGTAAACTCATTTCCCTTCTTCTCTAAGTCATTCACATGACTGCTCACTCACCACCGTCCTGGGCAGATCCAGAATCAGTAGCAGCACCAGCACCCAGCCCAGTGCTTTGCCACTGGGTGAATATCAGAACCAATCCTGGAGTGTTAGATCTAAGAGAACACTAGTTTTATTATTATTATTATTATTATTATTATTATTATTATTATTATTATTATTATTTCGAGACAGGGTTTCTCTGTGGCTTTTGGAGCCTGTCCTGGAACTAGCTCTGTAGACCAGGCTGGTCTCGAACTCACAGAGATCCGTCTGCCTCTGCCTCCCGAGTGCTGGGATTAAAGGCGTGCGCCACCATCGCCCGGCTGGTCTATTATTTTTGAAAAGTTCCTAGGGGACTATAGCATAAAGTCAAGACTAGGACATACTAAGGTCAATTTCTCTCAGCTCCCTGGATTATCTATGAATCCAGGGAGATGGACAGCCAAGACTCAAACCCAGAGGTCATACTGGAGGAGGCAGCAGGGCCTCTTTTACTTCTTAGGCATCCTGATCTGAGGGGATCTTAAGAGATTCAGAGAAACTTCCACTGGAATAGGAGCCTCTTAATTAAGGACTATTAGGACAAATGAACTCAAGATTTGGCTAGTTGGGTATAGTATGACTCTTTCTGGGGAGGGCAGAAAAGGAGCAGATACCATGAGGAGGGCACTTATTATATTTTAATTTATTTTTGTTAGTGCTGAGGAAAGAACTCACAGCTTCACATTTGCTAAGCAATCTCTCTACACTCAACTATATTCTACTATGTGTTAGATACTAAGAGCTATTGCTCTAGAATGTGCTGGAACCTCCTCCACAAAGAAAGTAGTATGCTCAGAATGGCTAAGCCCACCACTATTGCACATGTACTTATAGCCAAGGCTGCAGACCTAGATCTAGAACCCTCATGTGCCTGCCATTCCAAGACAAGTATATAGATAGACCAAAGGACATGGATCACCTTGGTCATTACAAGAACCTGGATCCCAGTAGGTGCAGGTGGCAGTGGTTCACTCCTTTAATCCCAGCACTGAGGAGACAGAGACCGGCGGATCTGTGAATTCGAAGCCAACCTGGTCTTGTTCCAAAACGGCAAGTTCCAGAATAGCCAGGGCCACACAGAGAAACCCTGTCTCGTCCCCCTCTCTTGCCCCCCCCCCAAGAACCTAGTTCCCAGATCCCTCTCTTAGGCCCATTCCCTCGGGAGTCTCACTTACTGTGTCTGGGGAGGTGAGAATTAAGAATCTGGATTTTAGTCATTCCACTCCCCCTCCTAAGATTCCGATGACACAAGTTGTGGGAAACACAAAGCCATGAAGAGCCATAATGAGTAGAACAAGAGAATTATCAGAGAGAGTTCCTCCCAAGAGCCAGATTCCAGTTCTAAGAGGCAGAAACAAGCAGGAGAGTGGAGGAGTCTACCTAAGGGTGTAACTGACAGGAGATGCCACCTCTTTAGTCTTAAAGATCTCACATTCATTAGGAAGAAGCATTCAAGGCCTCACAGACTTACCCATGAACACTTCCCTATAAGTGATGTTTTGCTATAATCCTGGCAAGCACCCTTCCTGCCCACTATGAGATATGCAAAGGCCTCCCCCTCTTCCCTCATTCTGTTTTCCTTACCTCTCTACACATCAAGTGCCAGCTTCATTGAAAACATGACAGGGATGTAAGACCTTGATTCGTATATTCACCATCATGCAATTAATTCCACAGTAATCCTCCAGCCCTGGCTGAGCTCTCCCCAAAATGCCAATGCAACTGTTTAGAAAGGGGCCTTCACAGCCAGGCATGATGGCACACACTTTTAATTCCAGCTTTTGGGGGACAGAGGCAGGCAGATCTCTATGCGTTCATGGCCAGCCTTGTCTACAAAGTGAGTTTCAGGATAGCCAGGGCCACATAGAGAAGTCCTGCTTGGAAAAAAAACAAAAAACAAACAAACAAAAAAACCCCAAAACAAAAAACAAACAAAAGAAAGCAAGGACCTCCACTATTTTTATAGAATATTGTTCACTGGCAATGTGGTAAGAGCAAATACTTTAGAAATACTTCCAAAGTAGGCATTCCAGAGTCACCTAGGGATTCATCCTAGAGCTCTTAAAAGGTCCTTACTACAGCCTGGAGGAGCAAAACCAAGTGGCAGACAGAGCTAGCAGCAACTGCTCCCAAGTCAAATTTGATTCCTACCCCCCAGCCCTGCAGGTTTCAATCTGTGGGTTGTGAACCCTCAGGGGGTCGCATAGCAGATATCCTCCTGCATATCAGATATTTACACTATGATTCATAATGGCAGCAAAATTACAATTATGAAGTAGTAACAAAATAATTTTATGCTGCCGGGCAGTGGTAGCGCACACCTTTAATCCCAGTACTTGGGGAGGGAGAGGCAGGCGGATCTTTTTGAGTTCAAGGCCAGCCTGGTCTACAAGAGCTACTTCCAGGACAGGCTTCAAAGCTACAGAGAATAATGATTTTATGGTTGGAGGGCATCACAACATGAGTTATGTGTATATCAAAACTGTATTAAAGGGGCATAGCATTAGGAAGGCTGAGAATCACTGCTCTAGCCTATTTTGTATCTCAGGGCAGTCACTTAGCTTCCCCATTCATAAAACAGACTTTCCTTACAGGTGCCATGAGGGTTAGACAACAATAAAGACAAAGTCACTGGAAGCATGAGTGCCCAGTCCTGTAACTCCAGACTAAACAGGCAGAGTCACTGCACTGCAAGCCCAATGGCCTATTGGCTGAGATCCTGTCAACAAAAAAAAAAAAAAAAAAAAAAAAAACCTATGAGATTGGAAAGATGGTTCAGTGGTTAACAGCATTGGGTGCTCTTCCAGAGGTACTGAGTTCAATTCCCAGCAACCACATGGTGGCTCACAACCATCTGTAATAAGAGCTGGCACCCTCTTCTGGCTACAGGCATACATGCAGATAGAACATCATACATAAGAAATAAATATATATTTTAAAAAAAACTACCAGCGAATGTAGTGGTGGTAGTGGTGGCACATGCCTTTAATCCCAGCACTCAGGAAGCAGAGGTAGGCGATCTCTAAGTTTGAAGCCAGCCTGGTCTACAAAGAGTTGCAGGATATCCAGGGCTGTTACACAGAGAAACTCTGTCTCAAAAACAAACAAAACAACAACTATTCAAAAAAAAAAAAAAAAAAAAAAAAAGGCCACCAGTTGGGGTACACACCTTTAATTCCAGCACCCAGGAAGCAGAAGCAAGTGGATCTCTGAGTTTGAGGCCAGCCTGGTCTATATAGGGAGTTCCAGGTCAGGCAGGGCTGCAAAATGGGACCTTGTTTCAAAACACACAAATAACCACCCCACCCGTAACATGGCAAAATTAAGAGGAAATGTCTTTACTCGTATTGCACAAATCATCTCATAGAACATGAGAATAGGGCAAGGAGACCCCACCTTTAACCTTCTGCAACAACTGGTTTTACCTGGAAGTTCTGAAAAGAATGAAAACCCTGAAAGTGCTCTCAAATCAACAGCAGTAGGGCTGGAGAGATGGCTCAGTGGTTAAGAGCATTGTCTGCTCTTCCGAAGGTTCTGAGTTCAATTCCCAGCAACCACATGGTGGCTCACAACCATCTGTAATGAGGTCTGGTGCCCTCTTCTGGCCTGCAGACATACACACAGACAGAATATTGCATACACAATAAATAAATAAATAAATAAATAAATAAATAAATAAATAAATAAATAAAGTCCCTAATTTGAAAAAAAAAAATCAATAGCAGCAAAGTATACAGCTGACCTGATAAACAGATAAGGCTGGTGCTCAGGACAGGGTAGTAGGTGTGGGATGAAACTGCATAAAACACAGGCTTATTCCAAAGGAACACCACCTCATCTCTCCAGTGTGGGTAGCGCCTACACAGACCTCCATCCTTGGGTTCCAGAGCAGGGGAGCCTTTTTTCCTGGTGGAGAGGCTGCCAAGGGTGGGAGACTGCTGAGCTCTAAGTCTGCTATGGCTAAGCTGGGCTCTGACTGCTCTTTATCTGCCTGATGAACATCAGGCCAACATGACTCCTAATCTATGTAACTATCTTCTGTTGTGCCATGATGCTTCTGTAGCTTGTATATCCAATTCAGTAAGAAATAACAGTATTTCTATGATGACTGGGTCTGGGGAGTTAACAGAGGCCAGGTAGCTCTGTGGTTCCCTAAATCCCAATCTTAGAAACACATGCTGGAGTCCTCCCATGTAAAATAGGGATGATAACAGTACTAATCTCATAGAGTAGTTCTGAGGAGTATAAGCATGACTGACAATAAAGACAATTGACAGTTACTAAGTATTTACTGCTTACCAGGCACTCCACCTGCATGAACTCACTGGCTCCTCAGAAGCACCCTAAACATATGTGGAATTACCATCTTTAAAGATGAGGGAATTGAGGCACTATTATGGCAAATAATAACTATGACTTCAGCCTAGACAATGTGACTCAAAAGCCATCAGATGACCTGATACAGGTTAAGGGGCACTTGGCTTGCAAAGGTTCCACGGGAACTGCTGTTATGAGGCTGAAGGTAAAAAGAATATGGGTAACTCTACAAGGGGTTCCTCAGTTCCCATCCCAGCTAAATTTTGTTAACCACAACTCTCCCCCTTCTCTGACTTCCATCTCCCACCTGTGTCACTGAGATCAGCAGTGTTGCACCCAGCTAGATGTCAAGGCTCAGAAGGACGTATGTTTTAGCAGTAGCCCTTGAGATGGTTCTCTAGACTGATTGACTGTTCCTGAATTCTAGGGACAGGTTCTAAGGCTGTCTGGCTCACCCATCCCAGTGCCAGCTTCAGTGGACAGAGTGCCTCTCCACTGGGTACTTAGGGAACTCTCTTGGAGCTGTCGTGCCTGTGGCCAATCTACTTTTGGAGGTGAACCTAGCACAGACAGCCTCTTCTATGAGTTCTGAGATCCTTTCCTAGCTCTGGTGTCCTAGAGCCAGGAAAACAAATCACCCCTCACCTTCCACCATGCCACTTCATGACTTGCCTGCTCCTTTTGGCAGCTCATACAAGCTACCCAACACCACCCTTCCTCTATATGGGCAGTTCCAGTTTGTATTGCCCTCCTGGGAATCCCCGTTCCACATCTGAAGAAAGCTGACAACAACACAGCCCCAGGAGAGCAGACAAGCACAGAACAGACATTTCTCAGCACCACTGCTGTTGGTCTCCATAGCATTTGGCACCTGCTCTTGCTCTCCCCACTGTACTCCCATCTCTAGGGGCAGACACTCACCAGCACTGTTGGCCTCTGACTCCAGCAGGTGGATATCATTGCAGTCCGCCAGCGAGTGCTCCAGGCAGAGCTGCAGAAAGCGGGCTTGGGTACGGGTGACCCGCTTCAGAAGCGACAGCAGAGCCACTGTCTGCTCACATTCATTCCAGCCCTTGAACCAGCTAGCGAGGATGCCTACTTGGTCTCGGAACATCATGGTGCCAGGCCTGGGGCCAGGGTTGGGGGACGGCGGTGGCAAGGGCCAGCGCCGTCACATGGTCTCGGCTCTGGGCTCCTGTTACCTCTCCCCTAAGGGCCAGGGCTTGAGGATGTCCCCTGGCGTGGTGGCAACGGGTGGTGGGGGGAGGAGGGAGCCTGCTTACATCAGGGGAGGTCTTGGTCCAGCCACACCTCTCCAGGCTCCTGGAAAAGAAAGCAAAGGGATCAGAGGAAGTGCAGGGTTTAAACTGTTATGATGAATATGGGCTGAGGATACTGTTCATGTTTCACGGAGTTTCTTCTGGGTTTTTGGGAGAAAGATGAAGCCAGTAGCAGACACTGAACCAGCTCCTCTCCAACTGTGGACCCAGGGAACAGGCATGACTGGCACCCCAAGACCAGACCCTCAGACAATGAACCAGCTCCTCTCTAACTGTGGACTCAGGAAACAGGTATGACAGGCATTTCGAGATCAGACCCTCAGAGACTAAGGGGAAGAATTGTCTCACAACCGGACAGCACAGAACCAAAGGAGGTTGACCCAAATCAAAGATTAAGTCAGAAGGGTGTACAGAAACAGGAAGGAAGAGATGCTGTGCATTTGGGAAAAGATCTGAAGGAAGGAAGGTCTGGCTCAAGGTGACATGACAAAACAGACACATGACCCGGAACACATCTCATGACCTTGTTTGTCTCCAGCTGACTCCTCTCAGAGCTAGACAGTGACTGCTCATCAGCAAGCTCCCTAATTAACCAAAACCATCAATTCTGACTCAAGGGTGGAAGGTGGGATGGTGAATGCAGGAGATACCCCAGGTACGCAGATAGTACATGTTGACAGCAGATAACAATCTGGTCACAAACTAGCTGATAAATATGAGCCCTGGGGCACAAACATGGACAGACCTGTTTAAAGATCACCACCATGAAGGGATCTCATGCCCTTCAACACAGCTCTTCTACTCTGGAACAGACTTGGCTCTGAACTCTAAGACTCCACCTTCCTACTACAAGGTCCCCACCACCACCCGAAGCCCTCCTCTTCAGTCCTTTAAGTCAACCTCAGCCCCAGACTCCAAAGTGGAAGTCCCTTGATTTTCAGAGCACCAGAATGTTATCCAAGAGACAACAGAGTACCAACTTGAAGGGAATGAGGCAGAATAAAAAGCAAAGACACTTGGTTGAGCAGTGGTGGAATATACTTTTAATCCTAAGGAGGCAGAAGCAGGCAAGTCTCTCTGAGTTTGAGGCCATTCTGGTCTGCAGAGTGAGTTCCAGGACAGTTAGGACTAGACAGAGAAACTGTCAACAGCAGCAGCAGCAGCAGCAAAGACACTCAAATAAGAAAATGTCAAAATTCTTAAGCAGGGACTAAATAGAAGTTGTTTGAAGTGGGCAAACAGCAAGTCTAATTTTCAGCTAACTTGTTTCTAGAGGCCTTTCTCAAGTGTCTGAAGCTTAAAGTAACCACCCAACATTTCCCCCATCTGTCTCTTGCAAACAGTGCCCTAAGTTCCATTCCCCTAGGGCTGCCCAAGAACTAAGAACTCTACACAGACCTACAGTATATAGAACCTGCAGGGCCCAGGTTTTAGGACATGGCTCCCATTATCCTGGCCTTACACACCCTGTTGGGGATAGCTGTATATGGCTAAGTAGCCTTGAAAAAGCCTGGTTGGATCTCAAAAGAGAACAAACTAGTATAGCTGTCAGTTCTTTTTGATGGAAGCAGTGGGGAAAAGGATGAGAGAAAGTGAACTTTGTTCCAAGTTACACAGGTCTCCCATCAATAATTTTAAAGGAGAAATCACAAGTCATCTCCTGGCTTAAAGTCTCCAATGACTTCCAATTGCACTTAAAGAATCTAAATAAATCCAAATTTACCTTGGCCAAAAGTACCCTGCATGACTCCTATTGTCTCTTCAACCTCATGACACAGTGCCTTCTTGTTCACTGGTCTCCTTCCCCTGCAGGCTAGCTCCTAAGTTGCTTGGGTCTCAGCACAATATCACTTCCTCAAAGAGTCTCCCTGACTCTCTTCCACAGTCACTCAAATGTATTAGTGCTCTCATTTCTTATAATATGACACTATGAAATACTGTCTTATGTTGATTTTTCTTCTCACCAAAATGCAAGCTATGCAGTCAGCCTGAGCCTAAAATAGTACTTTATTCATTAAAAAAAATCATTACATTTTATTTACTTTGTGTGTAAATGCCTGTATATGCACATGACACAGAGCACATGTGGAGGTCAGAGGACAACTTGTGGGAGTTGGTTCTCCCTTTAGATCATGTGGGTACCAGAAAATTAAGGCTTGGTGGTAAGTGCCTTTACCTGCTGAGTCATCTCGCTGGTCCAGAATAGTATACTTTAAAAACCAACCCAGACAATTGTGGTAACACATGCCTTTAATTTCAGCACCAAGGAAGCAGAAACAGGTGGATCTCTGAGTTTGAAGTCGGCCTGTCTACATATCGAGTTCTAGGATAACCAGGACTACATAGTGAGGCTATCTCAGAGCAAAACAAGGCAAAACCCAAAACACTGGGGTGGAATGAGGCCAAACAAGATTTTTAAAAACAAATACAAAAGCCTGCCTTGTTATCTTCTGGCTGATTCCTTTTAACTTGTGTGTGTGTGTGTGTGTGTGTGTGTGTGTGTGTGTGTGAGAGAGAGAGAGAGAGAGGGAGAGAGAGAACACATCATAGTTGCTTGCATGCAAGCATTTATGCACATGTACACATTGCATTACAAGTAGGTATCTGAAGTGCCCAAAGGCTTTAGTTCCCCTGAAGCTGGCAGGTGTAAGCCATATGATATGAGTGCTGGGAACTGAACTCAGGTTCTCTGAATGTGTAGTTAGTATGCACGCTTAACCACTGAGCCATCTCTCCAGACAAAACAAAGGGTCTTATTTATGTGGCCCAGGCTGGCCTGAACTCACAATCTTCCTTGCCTTAAACTAGAGACCTGAGATTACAGGTGTGTATCACAATACCTGGTTCAACGGGAATACCCATCAATAGGGTATAACTAATAAACGGAGGCAGATTCTATGCAAGGGGAGGTAAAAGCAAATCTAGTGAAGAGGGACACCATGAGATACACAAGAGGTGGCTGTCTGTAATCCTAGCCTCCAGGAAGCTAAGGCTGGGTAATTAAGCTATGAGTTCCAGGTCAATCCAAGATACAAAGTTAAGATTCTGTAAAGAAAGTTATATAGAAGTACGTATTTTGCACCACTAGTGTTTCACATGTAAAAGGATGAACTCAAGCTGTTGAGAGGGGTTACTTTGGGGAGACGGGAATTACTAATAAATGTTATACCATTTCACCAGTTACAAGTCAACACATTTTTTTTGACATTTTTAAAAAGAATTTTCAGCTTTTAATTCTAGTATTCAAGAGGCAGAAGGTGGATTTCCGAGTTCAAGGACAGTCAGGTCTATACAGCCTACAGCTGCTCTAGAACAGCCAGGGCTACACAGAGAAAAACAAAGCAAAACAAAAGTTGTTCCCTAACCCCACACCCCAAACTGAGGCTTCTTTCTACTTACAGCAAGAAAGCACTGTGCTGTCCTGGATACAGGGTGGGTGAACGGAAGTTCTGCACCTCCCTTGCCCTCCCTGCTCCAACATTGTATAGCTGCAGGTTCCAAAGAGGAGCCAGTTGGCTCAACATAAAAAATACTTTCTATATAATGGATCTGTCCAAAGATAGAGCTGGCCACCAAGTAAGAGGTGGTAAATGCCTGGTTGTTGGCAGTGGTCAAGCAGAGGATGAGTGGACACCTCTTGGGAGTGGGAGCAATTCCTCCACTAGGTAACAGCTCATCCAATGCAAGACCATGTTACTGTTTCGATGGAACATTTGTGATGGGAGGTTTAATATGCCAACAGCATTTACAGTAAAAAGGATGGCCAAATTCTCAGGCAAAAACTGTGCACAATACTTTTTTTTTTTTTCCGAGACAGGATTTCTCTTTATATCTTTGCCTGTCCTGAAACTCACTTTGTAGACCAGGCTGACCTCGAACTCACAGAGATCCATCCGCCTCTGCCTCTGAGTGCTGGGATTAAACGTGTGCACTACCACACCCAGTCAACTGTACACATTTCTGGGTTGTAAATTTTCCTAAGCAACAAGGCTATATCCCCAACAGCTGCTGACATCAATCTAGCTTCTTCCAGCAAAGCTTTGGGACAGAATGAGGTCTCAAATGTGATGCTTACCAGGCTAGGCTTTGAACAGAGCTGGCCACTGGGGACTACAGTGAGCTATGAGGTACACAGCCTGTTTAAAAGCAGAATACACTATTCCACTCTAATCAACTGTTGCCATGTGGGAATAGATTCATATTATTAGGTCTTCAGATTTTTGTTTTTAATAGAACAGAGGAAATCTGGCTCTGAAAAAAATTCCCTATTTTTAAACCTTGGAAACTACCTCACATTAAAACAGCAACTATGAACTACTACACAGCACAACAAAACCACAAAACACTGTGGCCATGGTTCTTGAAACCAACTAGAAATAGACCAGAAGCTGACTAACCACCACCCCCAACTCCATGGCTCTGATGGTCTGCAGTGGGCACTAGGGTTTCCACAAATCCACCTGTAAAGACCAAACTGGAAAATCATCCCTTAGCTAAACCCAAGGACCTGAGTTTGATCCACAGAACTCATGTGATGGGAACAAGTCCAAGTTTTCTTTCTGACCTACACACACACTATAGTACACATGCTTGTGCGCACGCGCTAAGTAAAATATAATCCAATAAAGTTTTGCTTTGTTTTAAAAAAAATCTCTGAATTAGAGACCAGCCTGATCTATGTAGCAAGTTCTACCTAGAACTTAAGTCAGTCAGGGCTACATAGTCAGACTGTCTCAAAAATAAAATGAAATAAAAATAAAAAAGCCATCCCTAATGGGGCTGGAGAGATTACTCAGTGGTTAAGAGTACTTGGTGCTTTTGCAGAGGACTCAGGTTTGGTTCCCATCACCCACACAGCAACTCACAAACATCTGGAACTCCAGTTCCCGGCGACAAAAACATTCTTATACATAAATCTTTAAAAAAAAAAAATTGGAAAAGAATGACAAGAGGACTGCCATGAGTTTACAGCCAACTTGGGCTACACAGCAAAGTTTGAGGCCAGTCAGGGCTATATAGTAAGATTCTATCTCAAAAAACAAAACAAGAAACAAACAAAAAACCTAACCTTGGGGTAGGAGATAGCTCGGGGGTATGGCACTTGCCACACAAGCTTGAGGATTTGAGTTCATATTGCTAGAATCCAGGTAAAGTCAGAAGTGATAATCCCTGTCTGTAATCCTAGTGCTCCTACAGTGGTGTGAGAGATGAGACAGGAGAATCCCCAGAAGCTCAAATGCCATTCAATGGTGAACACGAAACAACCATTTCTCATCAAGGGAGAGAGCAAGGACCAATATTCTAAGTTGTTCTCAGACCTCTTAATTCCTGCCATAGCACACATGCACAACACACGAAGAGACAAAACAAAAAAGAAAAAAAGAGTGATCCCTCTATCTTCAAGACAGAAGGGTACTTACTGAGTGTTGGGTATAGATGGTAACTCACGAGACTAAATCGATGGCCCCTTTTCACTAAGGGCAGAGGACCTCAGCCCCTCTACATTAGCTGCCTGTTTGCAGCAAGCAAGTACCTGAACAAGGCATCAGCATCAACTCTCCCATGGCACCTCTTGGCAGTACCATCCATCTTACTACGATGGGGTCATCTGTCAGTCATTCCATCTTCTGGTTCTAACAGTGAGTTCCCCTTGAACAATCAGCTGTTTTTCTTGGCTGCAGAAGTGGACATGGGACAGAGCCTGAACAAGTTCTCTTGGACTTTCAACGTTAACTACTGAGGAAAGTAGCTCTAGGTTATTAGTCATTACCTCTGCTATCATGCGGCTAGCGGCTACTTCTGAATGAAGCCAATACAGATGGAGCATTCTCAAGAGGTGAGGGGAGAAGACCTAGGTCCACAGAGCCTGAAGCCTCTTTACTGGCTAGACTTTTCAGTTCCAGAGGCCAATAAATATACTCCTTAGGCCTATCTAAACTGGCTTTTTACTACTTAAAACAGTCTTGGCTACTGAAATGTAAAACTGCATCCACTGCTGCTCTGGTCTCTGTCTTCACATGGTCAAACCTGACTCTCTATTTTTGAGGAAAGCCAGAAGAGATGGCCTACTACAGCAAGCTTCTAGACAACCAGCAACACTGTTGGCATCTGACCAGATTTAGAATGTGTAACTTTCTTGGGAAGTACCTACCAACCCCGGAGGTAAAAACTGGAACCAAGCAAACAGCTGAGATGTTCCAGGGAACACTTCCCCAGGCTTTTTTCCTGAGCCCAAAAGTAAGACGGGGTCCACAGATAAGTGTTCAGCCAGCTCTCTTCATTTAGAAACAGACCTGGGTAGTCAGGGAACCTGGCTCAAACCCTAGTTCTCCCACAGACACTTGCTACTATGTCTTTTGGCAAATAATTCAGCTTCTTCAGTGAAGCTGTAAGAAGACTGAGTCTAAACAATGTATAGGAAGAAAACTAGCCCAAAGACTTTGCTACTCCATCACATCCTGTCCCTCATAAATCCTATTCTAACAGGTAAGCTCATCACAGGTAAGTTCGCCTGGATCCCCAGACATCTATTTTTATTGTTTGTTTGAGACAGGTTCTCCAGCTGGCCTTGAACTTGAGATACCCCTCCTTCAGCTTCTCAAGTGCTTGGGATCTAATTTAAAAGATATATGTAAGGCTTGAGGGAAGAGGGGTGTAACTCAATAGCACTGTGATTGTCAAAGCATGTGAAAAATCTGTGATTTCATCCTTATCATCACACACATACATAACACATAAATGGCACATATATTTATGAGACATAAATAGCCTTTTATAAACGGGAAAAATAAGTTAGACAGAAGGGAAGGCACTACTTACGACTGTGTAAGATCTGCAGGGCCCAAACACTATGCCTTCAGATCTCCTGTTCTTTTTTTCTTTTCTTTTCAAGATTTATTTATTATGTATATAGTGTTCTGCACCAGACTTCATTACAGATGGTTGTGAGCCACCATGTGGTTGCTGGGAATTGAATTCAGGTCCTCTAGAAGATCAGTCAGTGCTCTAAACCGCTGAGTCATCTCTCCAGCCCCAGACCTCCCCACTGATGCCCAGAAGTTGGGCTTATGGGTTATCCTTTAACACCAGACCTCGGGTGCCTAGATCTTCTATAGTTCTTGACCTAGGCCTTTGAGAAACACATATTTTATGAACAAATAGGCTAGTCACCAAACCAGAGTGTGTCAAAAGACAAAAGAATCCAAAGTATTTTTTGTAAGAACTATTTTTTTTAGAAATTTCAAAAATATGTACACACAAAAAAGTATACACTGTCTCAGCAAAAAAGAGCCTTTTTTGTTAATGAATTCTCCTAGGGAAACAGAGGAGAGAAGTCAAGCAGGGCTACTGGACACTAAGTGCATCATAGGCACTCTGGGAAACCCTAGAGTACAAGGAAGTTGCTATTCCTTTTCCTGTTCCAAAAATCTCTTGACTCTCTATCTCCCACAGAACATTCCCTACTCCCTTATCCTTTAAGTAAATCGTCACCTCTGTGGACATCTCGGACTCTTCTGTCATCTTAGTTTCTTTACTGTCCTAAAGATGTAGTCCCATCGTTCCCCCGCCCCCAGTCCCAGAACCACACGGTCTTGTTATGAAGCTGAGCTGACTTAGAAATGGAGATCTCCCTGCCTTCTGAGTGCTGAAATGACAGGCATGTGCCCCCACAATCTCATGTTTTTCGTGGGGTGGGGTAAAATGGATAGGGTCTGGCTATTTAGCCCTGGATGACTTGGGATTCATGTAGGCCAATGTTGTTCCTAAACTCATGATGTTGAACTTCCTGCCTCTGCCTCCCAAGACCTGGAATGTTGGGATTTCAGGTATGAACACCCACCTGTCTTTTTGTTTTAAAGAAAAAAATAATAATAAATAAAATCCCAAAACCAAGTTCATTGCACATACAAGTATACAGCAGGTATGGCAGCAACAGGAGGACTATCTGTCTAGCTGTATTTTTCTTAAAGATTTATTTTATTTTCATTCTATGTGTGTGGGTGTTTTTGCCTGCAAGTGTGCAATAGCTGAAAAGGTCAGAAGAAGGTGTCAGATCCCCTGGAACCAGAATTTTAGATGGTTGTGACCGGTCATGTGGGTGCTAGGAACCAAAACAAGGTCCTCTGAAGAACAGCCAGTGATCTTTAACTGCTGAGCCATCTCTCCAGCCCCTAGATATTTTTTCTTAGTGGCAGCTACATATGTTCTTATTTGTGCCAGCAACATGGCTAAGCAGATTAAGATGCTTGTTACCAGCCGGGCAGTGGTGGCACACTCTTTTAATCCCAGCAGTCAGGAGGCAAAGGCAGGTGGATGTGAGTTCAAGGCCAGCCTGGTCTACAAGAGCTAGTTCCAGAATAGGTTCCAAAGCTACAGAGAAAACCTGACAGCCTGAGATGGATTCTTGAAATCCACATGGTAGAAGAAGAACCAATTCCCACAAGCTGTGCTCTGACTTTCACATGAGTGCATTATCATTTTTGCTCATAAACACATAAATGTTCCCAATCCTCCTCCTCAGACTTCAGATTAGACCTGTCCCAATTTCCCTCACTTTCCTCAAAAGGAGTCTGATACAATCACAGGTGGTGTTTCTTCAAAGGCTGTAGCTCCTTCAAGAGGCATGAGGGAAGGGAGTTGTGGTTGTATGATCCACTGCTACACCATAGCATCTGACAAAGAAACAGCTGTGATATATTTCTCCACCGTACAACAGTCCTTCCTCTGCATGCAGCAATGCTAGGTTTAGAACGTCTCACTTCCTGGTCTTCCCACAACCGGTGCACTCCTCTTTCCTGCTTATCAGGCTCAATTGTCACCTCTTCAACAAGGCCAATTCTGGCCACTCCGTCTATAGAGATCACCTTTACACTCGTTCATTTCCTTCATAGTACATATCACACTCATACTTCTTTTTAAAATGTTAGTGTTTTGTGTCTGTGTGAACACACATTGCCACGACATGCATGTGGAAGTCAGAAGACAACTTGTGGTGTCAGTACTCTCTCCTTTCACCTTTACATGGGTTCTGGGAATCAAACTCAGGTTGCCAGGCAAATACCTTTACCTAATGAGCCACCTTTTAATGCAGTACTTGCTCTTCTCCATCAAAATAAGAATTTTGTGAGTTTCAAGTCTTTGTTTCATTCTCAGCTATATCTCCAATATCTAAAATATCTCCCCCTATAAATTACTTAACAATCACTCACTGATAGGGATATTTAAGACTTGCATAGTTCTAGTTTGCTGAGCAGTGGTGGTGCTCACCATTAGTCTCAGCACTTGGGAGGCAGAGGAAGGAGGATTTCTGAGTTCAAGTCCAGTCTGATCTACAGAGTGAGTTCCAGGGCTACACAGAAAAAAATCCTTCCTCACAAAAAAAGAAAAGAAAAAAGAAAAAAAAAACCTTGCATAGTTCATATATTATTGCTGTTTTATAACCTACTTTCAACCACAATCTATTTGACCAGTTTCCACTAAAACAAACAAAACCTCTCCAAAGTTCTAGGCCCTAGAAATCCAGACTTACATTCTATGTTCTAAAGCCAGCAAATCAAGACACTCATCTCCTTCCTGCCTCTCCTAATGAGAGCCAGAAACAAAGTCTGTAGGATCATATTGACCATTATATTTCTTTGGACCCAAATAATCACAGAGCAGAGGATTAGTGGAAGTGGGGACAGAGAAAAGAACCGCCAATACTCATAAAGCTCATGGGGCGGACTCACAATCCTATATGGTTCAGTAAGAGAGCCAGTTGCAGAGCACAGAACCCCAAACATAGCCAAGTATCATCAACTGTCTCATAACTACTAGGGAGAAAAACTGTTTCAAACTGGGACTTCTAAGAGTTTTTTTTTTTTTTTTTTCCCACTGCAGCTGCTAAAGAGGTAGAGTTTAAAGCTGGGGTTGCTGAGGGTAGTATCTGTCACCACAAGCAAAAACCTGTTAAGGAAGAAGCGACTAACTTAGTGGAGAAATGTGAAGGTCAGGATTATTATCTGAACCTCTGGATGCAGCTATAAGCAGTCTGGATTTTTCAGTAATATGGGTCAATTAACCCTCACCCCACTTCCCTGCACACCTCCCTCCCATGCCTGCTGGTGTTCAAAATCTCTTTTAAACTACTTTGTGTTAAGATTCTACCTTGGCTAGCATTAACTACTTTCTGCTCACAGCCCTCAAGCATGTGTAAGACATTGTTCTAAGTACTTTACATCCATTAACTTAGTCCATAAAGTAAGATATCATTATCACCTTCATTTTTTTCAGTTGTGAAAACATAAGGGTCACGCCCAACCCCTATCCAAATAGAAAATCCAACTCTCTGACCCAAGGCACTATCATTTTGAAATGGGCAGGGCCTACAGACCTTCTATTAGCCCCGCCTGTCCTTCACTTCATCATATGTAAAATGAAGATAATCGTAGTTTATCTACCTCAGGGTCCCGTGGGTATGAGGCCACACGGACAAGGCACTTGAACAGTACCTAGCAAACATAAGTAGTCAGTAAACAGCAATCCCTGTTACATCTGTGGGTCACTCCAGTGCAGCAAATGAAAGAGTGCTTCCTTCAACTCTGCTCATATACAGAAGAAACTATGGGTGAGAGTGATGCTTTCTTGAGGCTTCAGATGTAGCTCAGTCATTAACCACTTGTCTTTTGTGCCTTAGGTCCTGAGTTCAATTCCCAGCACCATAAAAACAAAAGCATAGTGTTTAAACTGTGTTCCCTGCTTAGGAGCCCCTCATTGTGGTCCTGATTCCCATGAAACACTACCTCACCTAAATACTTTTCCCATGAAGTCTTTCCAAATAGCTGAATCCCCACAGCATATAATCTACATCTCATGTACTCTGTGGTGCACGTGCCCAAGCCCTCTACTAGACAGTGAGCCCCCTAAAGACAGAGTTTATCTTGGGCTTTTCTATTTCTTTTTCTTGGCCCTACAGAGGAATGGATTCTCTTGGAAAAAGTTGAGAGTACTATAGAGATCTCAAAGAGAGACTGAGCAAAGCTAACCAAGATGGGGTGAGGTAGGTCACCAGAAGAGAACACAGGACAGCTCAGAATCAGCGCCAAGAAAAGTTCCATGAACAGAAGCAGTGGGCAGGAGGATAGACAAGGGGACTGAACAGAGTGATGGATGAAAGGGAGAAGGGGCAGGACAGTGTACTGCTCGCTAGTTCCCTGGAACACCTGGCACATTCAGATACAGCCTGTCCTTCTAGCTTCCTGTCCAGTGAGGGTTAAGTCAATATAAACTACAAGCAGGAAAGTGACTGGTGCTCTGTGAAGTGCACGGAGGGCCCTTGGCAGTTAAGACACAGAAGACCTGAAGTTGCCCACATGAAGAGAGAGAAATGAGTGGGACATGTGTGTTCAAGGAGGTAGCAATTTAAAGCAAAAGCAGCAAAAGCTCTAGGGTGGGCCAGAGGGGCAGGTAGAAGGAGAAAGTGCTGAGGAAGAGCTGAAAGGGGACCATTCAAAGGCAGAATCTGAAGTAATTACTCAGAGGGTGGGGTAACCTTGTGGAGAAGCCAAGATCTTTCAAAGTGGGTAAGAAGTCTTTCTGGAGGATGGGTACTTCACACAGTAGATTCCCAGGAAAATAGGGAGGCATAGCAGCGCTTAGAGGCACATCTTTAGAGCTCTTATAGGACTTTTTACAGAGAAAGAGAGAACCTCTTAGAAGCAGTGGTTCTCAAACTTGAGCATACATCGGAAACAACAGGATCATTTATTAAAAACTCAGAATGCTGGGCTCTCCTCCGAAGTTTTCTGATTCTGTCTGAGTAAGACCCAAGAATTCACATTTTCCAACCAGTGCTGCTGCAGTTCTAACCATACTTTGAGAGCCACTGACAGAAGGGAAAGGGAATTCTTCAGTAAGGGGTCTTCAAAAATGAAAGGGATGAAATCAAAGTCCTCAACAAGTCTCTAAGTGAGTGTTAAAGATCTTTCCATGTCTGAAAGGAGAGAGACCTATGAGGATGAGGAAGGAAGGAAGGAAGGAAGGAAGGAAGGAAGGAAGGAAGGAAGGAAGGAAGGTCAATCTGACAGAAGAGTCTCCAAGCACTGGAATTTCCAGAAGTAGAGGAATTGGGGAGCTGGGAATCTGAAGGATGCTGGGGTCTCTGAAGAAATAGTGGGGGAAGTAGGCTGAGCTCTAGAAATGTCTATGATTCCAAAGGAATGAGAATGGGAGAATAAGAGAAAGTGAGAACAGATTTATCCTCATTAGGATTAATCTAACAGAGCCCTGAAATAAGATTGGGAATGTCAGAGGGGAAAACTGAGGGAGGGTTCCCAGAAAGTATCAGAGATTACTGACACAGAGTTTGGGAGGAAATTTCTCTAAAGAGTGTCTTGGGAAAGGAGTGGTCTTCTGAGAGAGGTCCTGACAGAGGGATCCTTAAACACACAAACACACACACTCACACACCCCACATGGGGAGGTGGCTTTGATGAGTAACCTCAAGTAAAGTTAAAAAGAGCACACAGGGGATAGGGTGGGACAGGACTCCTAGAGAAGACCTGGTGTTATCAGAGTAGGCTTTTCACAAAATATTCTGGACGTTCATTCACAGTGAAGGAAGATTAGGTAGGTGTGGAAGGCTTTCTAAAGATGGTTATGGAGAGTGGGGGGTGGGGGCTCTGAGGAAGAGATAGCTAGGAGAAAGTCTTTTAGTAAGACAGTCAAAGAATAGATCCAAAGGTCCTAGGGATGTCAGGGTTTCTGAGTAGTATTTTAAGGGCCGTTTCAGGGTTACCGGGGTTTCTGATGCTAGGGCATCCTGAAGGCTGTATCTCAGAGGGATATTTCAGGGTTGTACAGAGGAGCTTGAGAAAGCTATCTAAGGCTACAAGGGGGTAGTTTCAGATTTTCGGGTTATCCAAGAAGAGTTCTAGAGAATACAGAGGCTGTGAGGGAACTTTCTGGAGTCCTTAGACAATTTTTTAAAATATGTGGTGTGTGTTACTGGAAAGGAATTGGGATACATAAGAGGGGATTTGGAACAGGTTTTTGGAATATGAGAGGAGCTCTCTGGAGACTTTCAAGATTAGTAGGTGTGGGGGTTCAGGAGAAAATAGTTGGGGTACATAGAGGTGATCTAGTCTACAGCATTCCAAGGTGGGAAAGATTTGCAGAACATGAGGTCTCTGGGCCGGATTTTTAGGGTCCAAGAGATATGACAAGGGGGTGGGGTGCATATGAGAGATGGAAGCAATGAGAGGAGTGGTCCTCCAGGTGGGTTTTGGGATCGATGAGCATTTCAATAGTATCTGAAGAAGATTGCTCTGGGATACGCATGCTTCTCAAGGAAGATGTAGGGTTCACCGGGGCATTCTCAAGGATTTGGGGGATAAGAGCGAAAATCTCTAAGATTTCTAGAATGAGGAAGGATGAGAGGGTAAAAACCTGAGGTATGTGAAGAGGAAGTATGAGGGAGATGGATGGAATATGTGATGAGATTGGGGAGGGGTCTAAATGCCGAAGAGGTGTCTGGGGGCTGTTTGGGGGTTCCAGGGAGGTTCCTGAGGGAGATGCCTGAGATCTGTGCTGCGGAGACTGACGAGGAGTAGCCATCAAGGAATGTGTAGCGATACAGGAGGAGGATTGGGGGGGGGGGCAGGGACGAAAGGGCGGGGATCCATAGGGAAGGTCCCCGGAGGAGGCAGTTGAAAGCTGAGGGTGGTCTCCGGGGAGGCCGCAGGAGCCGTGCGGGAGGACCAGGCAGATGCGTGCCGGGTCAAGACAGAGGTCCCCGCCCGGCCCCTCGACTATCCCCGGGGCGTGAGGGCTTGGGGGAGAAGCTGAGGAAGGGGCCCGGGTGGGGAGAAGTGGGCTGAACGCGGGGTCCTAAAGGGTCCTCCGGGCTCCCCCGGCCTGCCGAGGCCCGAGTTCGCCGCCCGCCGCAGCCAGCGACGCCGGGTCCCTGAGGGGGCGGGGCCGGCCGCGCGGCCTGGGTCGCCCTGAGGGGAGCGCCGCGCGCCTCGACCGCCGCCGCCCCGCGCCCGCCGGCCCGGCCCTGCCCGAGACTCACCGCCTCGGCCTCCGCCGCCGCCGCCACCACCCGCGCCTCCTCAGGCAGCCGCCGCCACCCGCGCCGCAGCCGCCGCCGTCGCCGCCGTCGCCCCCTCTCCGGCCCGCGAGCTCCCCTCCCTCCTCCCGCACCGACCACCACCGCCGCCGCCGCCGCCGCCGCCGTCGCGCTGCGTCACCGCGCCGTGCGTCACCGCCCCTGGCCCCGCCCCGGAGGGACACTGCGCGCCAGCATTAGCTCACACCCGATTGACGGACGGCGAACCCAGCCAACTGGCGGCGAGGGCAGCCCGAAGGATGGGAGGTGTGCGGCGAGAAAGGCGGGGTTCTGGCCGGGAAGGGAGAGATGGGGGCTGGAACGAGGCCTGGAGGCCCGCCCTCTTCTCACTGCGATTGGTCGGACTTGGGGGTGACGGGCAGACGGCCAGGCCCCGGGCGGAGGGCAGAGGGACGGGAAGGGGAGGGGCGCGCGCCGCGTTGCCCCGGGCAACAGGCTGGCGGAGCCCGCGAGTGGGCCTCCGGGCCCGCAGGGGGCAGCCTCGCGGCCATCTAACTCAGCGGTGAGGAACCGAGTCACAATTCCTCATTCTGGCGTTCAGGGCCCCCCTCCTCCCCGCCCCTCGGTCACGCCCGGCCCTAGGTCTGTACCGTGTAGTGCCTTCGCCATTTGGGGTGACAATGCTGCATTCTGGCTCCTGATGCGGATCGGCCGCGCCTAAAGTGACACAGATGAGCGAGGTGGGCCCTTTAAGAGTGGAAAGAAGAGAAGACACCCCCCCCCCCCGCACAAAAGAGACCGTCAATAAATGGAGATCGCTCCCGTCACTTTGGTCATGATCTTAGTCCGTCCACAAATTGTCCTGCGTCGGGGTGAACTGAGAAAGGAGCCGGCGCTCCAGAAGAATGACAGCAATGTGGCTTGTTCTGAGAACCCTAAGAAATACAGTCAGGGTGGAGTGTCTAGTTTACGACAGGCAGTAGTAGGAAATGAGCAGCCACCAGATGTTTGGCCACTGGAGGGAGTTTGCACTTGTGCTGAAAGTGACTTGGGGAATGCGGAAGGGATTCAAGATCGGGGAGGTCTTGAGTTAGGAGTTTAGAAGCGACGCCTCTAGCTTACACAGGGAGGTGGGATGGGAAGGAACGGGACGCCGGAGGAGTCCAGGGAGCTACCTGGGTAGTTGGGGCGAGGTTGCATCTGGGAGGGACCCTGGGGAGGGGAGGAGATGGGAGAGACGCCTAGGTGGCCCTCTGAACTAGCCTTTTGACACTGGCTGGCCCCAGGGCGGAAGAGAAAGGTCCAGGACAAAGCTCTCTGGGAGATCGGGTCCCAGAGAAGAAGCTCAGTGTAGGACGCCCAACAGCGAAATCAAGAGCATTGCCCCACCCAGCCACAAACTCAGGCTGAAGACCAGGATTTAAGGATCATTAGAGATGGTAATTGCAGCTTTGGGAGTGGGTGACCATTCCCAAAGAGTGTATGGGGGATGAATGAAGACTAGGATCAGACGGAACTCTGAAAATGAGGACACTTAAATGGACACTAAACGAAGACTGTGAAGTGGCAGCAAGAAGAAGAAGTAGAAGGAACTGGGCATAGTGGTGCAAGCCTTTAATCCCAACAAAGACAGAGGGGTAGGGGGGACTTCTCTGTAAATTAGAAGTCAGCCTGGTCTATGTATATAAGGTGACCCTGTCTCAAAAATAGGAGAGGAGAGGAGGGAGGGGGAGGGGAGGGAAGGGGGAGAAAGGGAGAGAGAGAGTGTGTGTGAAAAGGGTAAGGAAAGGCCATTTCATACCAGGGGACATCACAAGTCCCATCTGTTGACTTGATTTGGAGTTTTTGAATTAGGATCTCATTCTAGTCGTGACTGGCCTAGACTTTTTCTTATACTATACAAGTTGCACTTCTCCTTTCAAGTGTGAGCTAACCACACCCCCCCACACACTTTTAACTTTGCTTTGTTTAAAGACATTTTTCTGAGGTGAAAGATGGATCCGCAGTTAAGAGCATTCACTGCTAGGCCAGAGGACCTGACTTCAGTTCCTAGCACCCGCATGGAGACTAACAACTGTAATTTCAGTTCCAGGGGAATCTGTCATTCTCTTCTGACTTCTGCAGGAAAACACACACACATAAAAAGTTTAAAAATAGGGGCTGGAGAGATGGCTCAGCGGTTAAGATCATTGCCTGCTCTTCCAAAGGTCCTGAGTTCAATTCCCAGCAACCACATGGTGGCTCACAACTATCTGTACTGACATCTGGCGCCCTCCTCTGGCGTGTGGGCATACGTTCAGACGGAATATTGTATACATAATAAATAAATAAATAAATAAATAAATAAATAAATAAATAAATAAAAGCTAGCATTGTGGCATGGAGTTTAAGAGAAAATTGGGAAGCAACAAGTATAGACAATTGTTTTGGGAAAGTTTGGAAGAAAATCGGCAGCAGGTGTGGCTGCCAAGCCATGCAAGTGACAGAGAACAGGAAGAATCAGTTCTGTTTTACCGTGTGGGTTCAAACTTACATGGTCAGGCTTTGCACCACACACCTTAATCTACTGAGCAAACTCTGTGACCCTGTTTGTTTTGAGACAGGGTCTCACTGTGTAGCCCTAGCTGTCCTGGAACTTGGCTGTGTAAACCAGGCTGCCTTCAGATTCATAGAGGATCCATCTGCCTTTGGCTCCTGGGTACCTGGATGAAAGGTATGCACCACCAAACCCAGCTATTTATTTTTGAGACATCTCAGCCCAGTTGGGCCTCTTAACTCTCCAGGTAGCCAAGAATGACCTTGAACTGTAGAGCCTCATGCCTGCTCCTCTTGAGTGCTAAATGTGCTACTTTATATAGTTTATATGGTGCTGGGGATTGTGCCCAGGGCATGCATGCTAGACAAGTACTCCACTAACTGAGCTATGGTGCCAGCTAGATTAATGTTTGTTTATAGATCAGTTTTTATTGTATGTGTATGGATCTTTGCCTGCGTGTTTTTCTGTGTGCCACATGCATGCCTGGTGCCCATGGAGACCAGAAGAGGGCATTGGATCCCCTAGAAGTAGAGTTATAGACAGTTCTTAAACATCACGTGTGTTTTGGAAATGGAACGTGAGATCTCTGGACGAGCAGCCAGTGCTCTTAACTATTGCTCTATCCCCCCCTTATTTTTGGTCTTTGGAGACGGTGTCTTCTTATATACCCCTAGCTGGCCAATACTCCTGCCTCAGCCTCCTGAGAATTACACGTGTCTCACCACACATGGCTGGAGACGAAGCTGTTCATTTTGAAAGTGGAAGAAATAACATTTCACGAGACCTCAGAGAGAGAGAGTCATCAAGGGACAGGGACAGATTACGGGAAGGGTTAGAGAATAGCTGTGGAGGTGGCCTGGCAGGTGGAGTGGAGACCAGTGGTGGGGTCTGTCCACTGTTAGAAAGGAGAGCCAGCGCAGAAAGCCAAGCGGATCTAGGGATTAGGAATATTTTTCCTTGCCTGTATTTCTTCACTAAAATAAGTATGATTTTCTCATAAAGTACTTTGTATAGCTTCTTTATAGAACACTTGGGTTTATTAAATGATTTTTTAAAATTTATGCACTTAAGTAGGCCATATTACCCAGTATTCCATTTCAAGAAGGGGACGGGAATATGAGTACTTCGTGTGTGTGTGTGTGTGTGTGTGTGTGTGTGTGTGTTTGCATGAGAACAAAAAGCCAGGCCTTGTGTGTGTTAACACATGCCTTTGCTGAGCTACACACAACCCCTCAACACTCCTTTGTTTGTTTTATCAGATTTTTCTGAAGTTTTTGCTTGTTGTTCCTTTTTATTCTTTAAGATTTATTTTATTTTGTGTGAGTGTTTTACCTGCATGTATGTATGTATACGACATGTATGTCTGGTACCCACAGAGGTCCGAAACTGGTGTTGGATGCCCTGGAACTGGAGTTGACTACTGCGTAGGTGCTGGGAATCAAGCCCTGATCCTCTTCAAGGGTGACCAGTGCTCTTTTGTTGGTGTTGGTTTCTCGAGACAGGGTCTCTCTGTGTCGCTCTGGCTGTCCTGGAACTAGCTCTCTAGACCAGGCTGTGTTCAACTCACAGAGATCCTCCTGCCTCTGCCTTGAGTGTTGAGATTAAAGGTGTGCACCAACACCTCCAGGCTGCCAATGTTTTTAACTGCTCTTAGCTGATGAGCCATCTCTGAAACCCTGTTGTTTTTGGTTTGTTTGTTTTATTTGTTTTTTTAATTTTTTTGATCTCTCTCTCTCTCTCTCTCTCTCTCTCTCTCTCTCTCTCTCTCTCTCTCCAGGATCTAGGTCCAGGCTGGGTTCACTGTGGTCCTTGTTGGCCCTCAGACTTGGTATGTAGCCACAAGTGGCCTTAACTCTTGATCTCCTGTCTTTATCTTCCAAAGGCTAGAGTGGGAGGACTGGCTCTGTTTTGCTGCATTTGACAAAAAGCTGAACTATGTAGGCCAGGATGGCCTGCAATTCTCCACTCCCCTGCTTTTGCCTCCCAAGTGTTGGAATTACAAGCATGCATCACTATGCCCTACTAATAACTACTCTTTCATTTTTAAATTTTTTCAAAAGATTTATTTGTTTTATGTATATGAGTGCATGTACAACTTTATGCCAGAGAGCGCATCAGATCCCCCTATAAATGGTAGTGAATCACCATGTGGTTGCTGGGAATTGAGCTCAGGACCTCCAGAAGAGCAGCCAGTGCTCTGAACCTCTGAACCATTGCTTCAGCCCTCATTTTAAAATTTTTTATTAGATTATTTTTTATTTGTTTATGTTTGTATATACATGAAAATGCCATATCCCACTTGTGGAGGTCATAGAATAATTTGTGGGAGTTGGTTCTCACCTTCCCCATGTGGGTCGCAGGGACTGAACCTAGTTCCTCAGGCTTGGTAGCAAGTACCCTTACCCACCGAGCCATCTCACAGGTCCTATTCCAGTCTTTTGGGATGTAGTATCTATGTGTAACTCTGCCTATCCTGGAGTTCACTCTTGTCAACCAGGTGACCTCAGACTTGCAGCCATCCTGAGTGCTGGAATAAATACATTATATACCACTTTTATTTATTTTTGAGACAGGGTCTCTCTTTGTAGTCAGTCACCACTCTAGAAACTGTGAGACCTTGGAGAGTGAAGTTGATAAAAGAGGCGGAGACCTAGCCAGTCATGGTGGCACAGGCCTTTCATCCCAGTACCAGGGAGGCAGAGGAAGAGGCTCTCTGAGTCTTAGGCTAGCCTGGTTTAAAGAGTGAGTTCCAGGACAGCCAGGGCTACACAGTGAAACTTTGTCTCGAGAAACCAAAAAACAAACAAGCAAACAAAAACCATGTTTTGAAGAAACAGAGGTCACAAGATGCCTGTCTAGTTTTCTTGCAGTTTGTCATAAGCACTCAGAATCCTCACGCAGCTCCATCCCTGGACTATGTTCTAACAGTAGTCCTGGAAGAGCTGTCCTAGAACTCACTATACTGACCAGGCTGACCTCAGTCTCACAAAGATCCTCCTGCTTCTGCCTAAGTGCAGGAACTGAAGGTGTATTCTACAACACCGGACTTGCTAACGATTGGGCACGTCTATCAACTTGGGGGATAGCTGAAGCTATTATCTTCACAGCGATCCCAGACCAGAGTGGTGGATTTCCTTAGCTAGGGCCAGACAGTGGGGCAAGCCTCACCGTGTATTCGAACCTCCATCTCAGTGGCCACAAGGCCTCCTGGGTTCTGGCAGATGCAGGGAAGGAAGGAAGGGGAGGAGCCCTTTGTGACAGTTGTCCCAGGCTGGGCATAAACAGGATGTGGTGTTAGGTGAAGCCTTCCCCTTCCCAGTCCGCCCCTCAGCCTGGGTCCCCACCCCTAGAAGACAGCGGAACTGAGAGGAGGCCTGAGGACAGAAAAGCCATGGTCAGAGGGCCTGGGTGGCAAGGAAGGGCTTGGGCCTGCTGTTTAGGGTAGACTGGGGCAAGGAGGGTGCCTGGATGAAGGTCAGCTGAGGATGAAGGTCACAGGCAGGGAAAGAAGGTACCCAGCTGAGGCAAAAGATATAGCTAGGGCAGAGAGGTGGTGGTTCTATTTTGGCCCCAAGCAAGCAGATCCTTGGGTTTTCTGGAATAATCCATGAGAACCTATCAGGAAGGTAGAACCTGCCCTCTGTGTATACCCCGGAGCTGAGCCGTGTGTCCCAGTGACTGGCACCCACTGAGGTGTTTGCCAAAGTCCTCTCACATGGGCTAGCTTCAGCTTCTCCCCTGGTTTATGGGGAAACTGAGTCAGGAAAGGAGCCAGGCTAGAGGCCAAGCCAGTTCAACTCCTACCTGTCCCATTGGCAGTCGGACTCCCTGGTGGTGTGTGAAGTGGACCCGGAGTTAAAGGAAAAGCTGAGGAAATTCCGCTTCCGAAAAGAGACCGACAATGCAGCCATCATAAGTCAGTGACTTCTGCCCTATGGAAGGGTGGGGCAGGGGTGACAGGGAGGGAGGGCTGGGCTAATGTCCCCTGGGATGGGAGGGACCTGTAACCTGTGTTCTATCCCTCTCCAGTGAAAGTGGACAAAGACCGGCAGATGGTGGTGCTGGAGGAAGAATTCCAGGTGAGGGCCAGGATGTGGGACCCCTGAAAACAGTGAGAGGTCTGGGGACAGAGTTGGTAGACTGCTCCCTGGGTATGTCATAAGCAAGGTACAATGCCACATGCTTGTAATGCCTGCGCTCTAGAGGTGGAGATGGGAGGGCCACAACGTTAGCTGGAGGATAGCGTGGGCAGCAAGAGGCCCTGTATCAAAAAGTCAAACAAAGGTTGGGCACAGTGGCTCTGGTTTTTAATCCCAGAACTCAAAAGGCAGAGGCAGGCAGATCTCTCTGTGTTGGAAGCCAACCTGATCCTACATAGTGAGTTCAAGCCTTACCCCTGCCTTTAAAAAAAAATAGCTGGTTATTTTAGCTAGGGTTAACTATTGCTGTGACGCCATGACCCACATGAGCTGGGGAGAAAGGGGTTATTTGGCTTGCATATCCTGAATCATAGTCCCACTGATGGAAGGCAGGGCAAGAACTCAAAACAGACAGGAACCTGGAGGCAGGAGCTGAGGTGGAGGCCATGGAGGGAGCTACTTACTGGTTTATTTCCCATGGCTTGCTCAGCCTGCCTTCCTATAGAACCCAGGACCAGCAGCCCAGGGAGTGGCCCAACCCACAATGGTCTGAGTCTTCCTGTATCACTAAAGAAAGTGTCTTACAGGCTTGTCTACAGCCCTTCTAATAGACACAATTTCTCAACTGTGTTTTCTCCCCTCAGATGTCAAGGTGACATAAAACTAGCCAGCACCTAGGGCTTACGTTCTAGATAAGGTAGCTCAAAGCCACCAACAACCCTGTATAACTGGATAAGCCTTCCATTTTGTGACCTCGCTGTAAGCATTAGCCTGCCTTCCTTCCTTCTTTCTGGGGTTGAGGCTCTTGGCAAGGGAGGGTATTGACCAGGAGGAGCTGGGCTTCCTTGGGCCCCCTGAAAGGAAGTAGAGTACAGTGGTTACCATGGGAACACTGATTCAAATCGGAACTCTGGCATTTACTGTCTTGTGCAATGTGGAGCAAGTCCCTTGACATTGGTGTGCCTCAGTTTCTGTAGCTGGCAAGTGGGTATAATAAGACCTCCCCGTATGGTTCTGAGAAAACTCAATGAATCTGCCCACGCTTCGCTTCTTAGAACAACGATCACATTTCAAGTGCTCATTTAATGAACTGAATGATGGTTATTTGTTCCCTCCCTCCCTCTCTCTCTCTTTCTCTAACTGAACGATGGTCATTTGTTCTCTCTCTCAGAACATTTCTCCAGAGGAACTTAGATCTGAGTTGCCAGAGAGACAACCCAGGTAGGAATCCTGGGGGAAGGGTGGTGTGGAGGACTATGGGTAGGGAGTGATAAAAGACCTACAAATTGGGGAGCCATGGGTCTCCAGTTCTGTCTATGTGCTCAGGATCTCTGAGTTTGAAGCCATGAAGTCATAGTCTAGAAATTTTTGTTGATTTGATAATATTTTATTACAGAATTTTACACTAGTATGATAAGGATCTATTTATTTTGTTTTATGTACATGAGTATTTTGCCTGTAGGTGTGTCTATGTACAATATGTGTGCCTGGTGCCCGTAGACATCAGAAGACAACATAGGATCTCCTGGACTTAGTTGTCAGCCACCATGTGGGTACTGGGAATGGAACCTAGGTCTTTGAAAGAGCAGCAAGTGCTCTTAACTTCTGAGCCATCTTTCCAGTCCTTATGCTAATAGTTTTTAAAGGGTAAGTAAACAAACCAGGAGGACATTTTAAAAATTAAAAAATATTTAAGGCGAGGTTTGGTGGCACAGCACCTGTAATCCCACACTTGGGAGGCGGAGGCAGGAGGATATCTGTGAGTCAGAGGCCAGCCTGGTCTACAGAGCGAGTTCCAGGACAGTCAGAGCTAGATAGTGAGCTCTTGTCTCAGAAATTTTTTTTGTATTTATGTGTATGGGCATTTTGTATGCATGTATGTCTATGCACTACATGTACTCAGAGGCCAGAAAAGGGCTTTGGATGCCCTAGAACAGAGTGTCGTGAGCCACCTTGTGGGTGCTGGGAACTGAACCTAGTCCTCTGTAAGGGCAAAAATTGTTAATGCTGGGACATATCTCCAGAAATTTGCTGGGTGCTGGTGGTGCTCACTTTTAACCCTGGCACTCAGGAGGCAGAGGCAGCCTGACCTACATACAGAGTGAGTTCCAGGACAGCCAGGATTATTACACAGAGAAAGACTGACTCAAGAAACCAAAATAAATTTTTTTGAAATTTATTATTTATGTATATGTGTGTATGTGAACCACTTGGTATGGGTCATTGGAACTCATCTGCTGTCCTGTGCAAGGAAATAAAAGGACTCAACCATAGTCATCTCTCCAGCTCCTCTTGCTGTTCCTTTGAAAAATGGTCTCAGGTATCCCAGGTTGGCCTTGAACTCAATATATAGCCAAGGACAGCTTTAAATTCCAGGTCTTGGGCTGGAGAGATGGCTCTGAGATTAAGAGCACTGGCTGCCCTTCCAGAGGTCCTGAGTTCAATTCCCAGCTACCACAGGGTGGCTTGTGATCTTTAATGAGATCTGGCGCCCTCTTCAGGCACACAGGCATGCATTCAGGCAGAAAATGGTATACATAATAAATAAATGAATTCCAGGTCTTGCCTCTACCTCCCAAATGCACCCTGTCCTCTCTGATTTCCATCCATTTCTTACTCAGCCTCCAGAGTGCTGGTATCACAGGCCTACGCCAGGCTCAGCCTCCTGAGTGCTGGTACCACAGGCAATGGCCAGGTTCAGCCTTCTGAGTGCTGGTACCACAGGCCTATGCCACTGTGCCTGACTCAAACTGGTCTGTCCACATCTTTCATCTCGACTCAATTCTATTTTGGTCTCTCCAGTTTTGAACCTCATTCCCAGGCTCAGGGACCTTTGATATCTGCAAAGACCCAGGGCCCAGAACTGGGCCTCGCCCCTGGGAGGTTCGATGCCGATGTTCTTCCGAGTTTTAGCTTAGACTTTGTCTTTTGTGTGAAATCTGACCCATTGGACGGTGGTGCTTAGCATCTTGACTCACATCCAGTTCCACCTCCTGGGTCAGGCACCAGCTCTCAGCATCTCCTTGTGATTGCTGTGCCCTAAGGTCCCACTGCTGGGATAGGGAAGCGTGGGGCCCAGCACGAGTCTCACATCACACGCATGTTCCAGGGCATCTCCCTGGGCGTCTGCACTCCAAGTGAATAACCCCGTGGCTGAGAATGCTCAACATTAATTTACATTTTTTTCTTTTTGGTTTTTTGAGACAGGGTTTCTCTGTAGTTTTGGAGCCAGTCCTAGAACTCACTTTGTAGACCAGGCTGGCCTTGAACTTACAGAGATCCATCTGCCTCTGCACCCGAGTGCTGGGATTAAAGGCATGTGCCACCACTGCCCAGCTAAATTACATTTTTTAAAGTAGTTGAGACAGGAACTGATAAAGTCCAGGCTGGCCTCAAACTCACTGTGTAGCTGAGGTTAATTCAGCTTCAGCTCCTCCTGTATCCCTCGCAAGTGCTGGGATTACAGGTGGGTGCTGCCATGATCAGCTCTGGATCCGAGGACATGAACTCAAAGAACAGAGACTGGACTGCTTCCTGGGTCCTAGTGTGACTTTCCTTTCTCTGCCGTAGGTTCGTGGTTTACAGCTACAAGTACGTGCATGCCGATGGCAGGGTGTCTTACCCTCTGTGCTTCATCTTCTCCAGCCCCGTGGGTGAGACATGGCTCTAACTGTCCTGAGGAAAGGGTCTTAGATGCCGAGGAGCAGTGCGTGCGTGTGTGCATGCGGGTGTGTGTATGGCTATGAAGGTGTATGTAAGTGGGTATAGGCACCTATAAGTATAGATATGGGTAGAACACCAGCCAAGTATGCTGCAAGCCCTGAGTTCTATTCCCAGCACCATCAAAAAAAAAAAAAAAAAAAAAAGAACACAAGGGTATAATTGTAGCCAGGTATGTTGGTGCATGCCTTTAATGTTAGCACACAGACTGTGAATTTGAGATCAGCCTGGTCTGCATAGTAGGTTCCAGGACAACCAGGGCTATAGAGAGAGACCCTGTTTCAAACAAACAAACAAACAAACAAACAAACACAAAACAACCCCCTTCCAAAAAAAAGTACCCTGAAGGTACTGTAGCCAGACATAGTTGTGTTCTGCCTGTAGTCTCAGCCCTTGGGAGGCTGAGGCTTGAAGGAGGATGAGTCCCAGGCTAGCCTGGGCTACAGAGTGAAACCTTATCTAAACAACAAACGGGGCAGGCACGGTGACTCAATGACTCAAGCCCTTAGCTCCGGCACCCAGGAGGCAGGGGCAAGCAAATCTTTTTGAATTCAAGGCCAGTCCTGTCTATACAGTGAGTTCAAGACCAGTCTGGGCTACGTAGTGAGACCCTGTCTAAGAAGAAAACGTGTAATCATGTATATGTGTGGGGTACGCTGTATGTGGGAGTCGTTTAGTGGAGGTAGGCACTTAGGTTCGTCAAGAGCACACACATTCTTGTTCATGTTACCAGGAAGTCCCCACCAGAGGCCTGAATCTTCCTTCTCCTAGACACCTTCACTGTAACCTGAAGCTCCTAAACAAATCTAGAAACCCTGAGTACAGCCTTCAGGGTCCCGCTACAATCCTCCTTAAACTGCAGTGTCTTCATGACGGCTAGAGTTTTACCAGCCCGGAGTCGTGCCCCCAGCCACACCCGTTCTCTTCTCCACACAGGCTGCAAGCCTGAGCAACAGATGATGTACGCGGGGAGCAAAAACAGACTGGTGCAGACGGCGGAGCTTACGAAGGTCCAGAGGGAGCCCCAGCTCTGGAGAGGCTGGGTGACCCTGGGGTCTGGGGGAGGAAGCCAGGGGATGAGCCCCTGGGACTGTGGAGCAGACCCCTGGATCTGATAGAGGAGGGTTGGGCCTGGATCATCAGATCTGAGGGAAGAGCTGGGCTTGGACTCCAGGGTCTGAGGGAGGAGGCACATTGGAGGTCTGAGCTCCTGGGTCTGAAGGAAGAGGGCTTGGGTCTGGGCTCCTTAGTCCGAGGGGTCAGGAAGCCTCACTGGATCATAATGCTGAGACCTCTTTCTCTCTACCCAGGTGTTTGAAATCCGCACCACAGAGGACCTCACGGAGTCCTGGCTTCAAGAAAAGTTAGCTTTCTTTCGTTGACCTTTGAGCCAGGGATATGGAATCTTCACGCTTGAATACTCAGACTCCTTGGCTGATGAACATCCAAGAGCTAAATAAACGTTAAAAAATCAGGAATTTAGCGACCCTTAACTCGGCTCTGATGCAGTTCTGATGCCTCTTTGTCCGTGAGGGCCGACAGTCTCTGCAGTTCCAACTTGTGGCCGGCAGGCGGCGAACGTTTCCAGGGGAACAGAACTGGCCCGGGGAGGAAAAGACACCTGTTTCTTAGACACCAAGGGAGGGGGACTGTGGAGCTTCCTGGGATGGAATGGGAAACCGGGGTGGCCGGGATTCCCTTAGGGAATTTTGAGAGGAAAAGTTAGAATTTGTGAAGGGGTCACTCCTAAGAGGGAAAAGGCCCCTGAGAGGAGAAAGTGCAGTATCCCCTCTCTTCACCTCTTCTTCCACTTTGGGATTAGAAGGCATATTTTGGTACTAAATGTTATGTGTCTCAGATGAGCCCTCAGGTAGGAAGAATTTAAAGGCCGATATATATCAAAATATCAAACTGTAATTGCTTCTGGCACCAGGAGGATGCTAGAGATGGATAGCTTCAAGGTTGGACAAGCCTGAAGGCCCAGGACTGTGGGCAGTGAAGAGGATTCAGGGCTCAGTGAACCCCAGAGGGCTTGAAGACTCAGGGAAGGGGAGACTCCCTACGCTCTTGTCTTTTCTCTTTCTTTTCTTCCAGGACCTCTGGGCACTGAATTCTCTCAGACCTTTCTCTCTGAAGGCCATGTATTCAGCACCCAGGGTATACAGGGCTCTGAGCCTGGCCGTCCTGGGAGAGGTGGATCTACTTCCTGTGCTACGCTCACTATCGCCCAGATTTTCTCAGTCCTCACACGGGGGGGGGGGGGGGGCTAGAACTCCCTTCCTCCACCTTTTTCCAGGTTCCCTGTTGAGAGGTGGCCATCACCATGGTAACAATGACACAGTGACCTTGGTCCTGATCTGTCCCTCCCCCCCCAACCCTAGTGCTTCTAGGGATGGGCCTAGAAGGGAATTCACGGCCTGCCTCTCCTGCTCCCTCAGATTCTTTGCCCCACCCTCCCCCTTCTTTCCCTGTCTCCAGTCAAGACAAGCCCTTCCCAGAGAAATTCTGGAGAACGTATCTCTAAACTGGGCGTGGAGAAATGTCTTTAGCCTTCCCTGTTCTGGGGGCTTTTGGATCAAGCTTGTCTCCTCCCTGCCAGAGGCCCCACTCCCCTAAATTTTGAGACAGGGTTTCTCTGGGTAACCTTGATTGTCCTGGAACTCTCTGTGGACCAGGCTGTCCTCAAACTCAGAGATCCACCTGCCTCTGCCTCCCTCCCCGGGTTCTGGGATCAAAGGTGTGCCACCGCTATCTGGCCCCAAGCTACTTCTGATCACAATCTCAGTCCCCAGTGGCTGGGGGTGGGGTGGGAAGAGAGGTCTGGGGGATCACGGGGACATCTAATGAAGAGGTCAAGGAACCCCTGGCTTGCCAAGATTAGAGAGGCAATGAGACTTGTCTGAGATTACACACTCATGACCACAAATGCTTGACAAATACAGGTACCATACAGGCGACCGCTTAATTCCTACACCGCGCGCGATGAAGAGGTAGGTGGCCATGATGAAGAAACCGAGGCACAGAAGCTGAAGCCACAGACTATCACACGTCCAAGGGCCACACTGCACAGTTTCAGGAAAGAATCTCGTAGCCATTGCCTTCCTTCCCTCCTCCCTCCTCCCTACCCTACCCTTCAGAATTGAACTTGCTTTTAGGATGTGATGTATGGGACTCGCCCAATCAAGAACAAGTTTGGAAAGCAAGAACCAATCAGAGGGTCCAGAACAGATTATCTGATGAAGAGTCAGTCAGTATAACGGGGGCTTTTTATTGATGTAATGTATTTTATTAATGTATGTACGCATGTATGTATGTATGTATGTATGTATGTATGTATGTGTGCACGGGTGTGTGTTCACGCGGGACAGCCAGAGGACAACTTTCAGGACTTCTTTCCTTCCACCTTGTGGGCTCCAGGGATCGAACTCAGATCTTCAGTCTTGGCCAGAGGTGCCAGTGGGTACTGAGCCATCTCGCCAGCCCAAGCTCTCTGTTTCGAATCTGCACTCTATGTTTTCCCAGGGCAACTTCTTTCTATTCTTGGACATGGGGGCAGGGCTTATGTTTGAGAAGCTCAGAAGGGATTTAGCACAGAATAAAGACTCCCAGCCTAGGCGGAAAGTCAGGATTCTAAAGGGCAAGAAGGCAAAGATGGAGGGTGTGGTTTACTCAGAAGAGGTGGGGCTTGTATTTGTGGGCGGGGCCTAGGATGGATATTATTTACTTGCTCACTAAGAATCTAGAGTTTCAGGCGGGGCATGGTAGCACACGCCTTTAGTCCACACACTGAGAGGCAGAGGCAACTTGGTTTACATAACAAATTTGGGGCCAGCCCATTACATAGAGTGGGATTTGTGCTTTGGGGCGGGGCCTAAGAGGCAGCAGGTAGGACCAGAATTGGTGAAGAATTATAGGCTTGGTTATCAGTCTGTATTGGAAGTCTGCTGCAAAAATTGGGGCTCTAGTTAGGAACTGCAGTGTGGTACTTTCAGTGGTCCATACCCCTGCCTGCTTCATAGACTCTTCACTTAGCCGTCGTGTCTCCGTTATCCTCCCTCTTCCCCTCACCTCCAGCCCCAGCCTGACTTCACCCCTCTTTCCCTTCATTTTTATGCTATGATGCCCCTTATTATTGACCTGTGTGACCCTGGGCAGGGGACTAAGCCTCTGTCTGCCTCAGTGATTCTCATTTGTGAAATGGGGATAGTCAGGGCAGCTCCTCTGTACCCGAAGGCCCCGGAACCACTGCCACCTGCAGTATGGCTGCATCTATGCTCACGTTTGTTGCCGTGATTCTCCTGCTCCCTTATGTGTGGTATGTGCATGTACATGTGTGAGTGTGTGTGTTGGCCAGAGGTCAACTTCAGGTGTTCTTTCTTAGGAGTGGTCCATCTTTTTTTTTTTTTTTTTTTTTTTTTTTGAATTGTAAAAAGTCATATGCCGGGCTGGAGAGATGGCTCAGTGGTTAGGAGCATTGCCTGCTCTTCTAAAGGTCCTGAGTTCAATTCCCAGCAACCACATGGTGGCTCACAACCATCTGTAATGGGGTCTGGTGTTCTCTTCTGGCCTTCAGGCATGCATACACACAGACAGAATATTGTATACATAATAAAAATAAATAAATATAAAAAAAGAAAATTAGAATGAGTATTTTTTAAAAAGTCATATGCATGGGCAATGGTGATACCTTTAATCCCAGAACAAAAAAAATTTTATGTGTACGGGTACAATGTCTGTGTAGCACTTGCCGATCTGGTGCCTGTGGAGGTCAGAAGAGGGAGCTGAATCCCCCTGAAACTGGAATTACAGAGAGTTGTGAGCTGCTATGTAGGTAGGTGGTGGGAATTGAACCTGGGTCCATTTGAAGTCAGTGTTTTTAAGAGATGAGCCATCTCTCCAGCACAGGTTTTACTTTGTTCATGGGACAGATTCTCTCACTGGGACCTAGGGCTAGCAGGTTAGGCTACACTGGGTGGCCAGAAAGCCCCAGGGATCTGCCTGTCTCAGCCACCATCCTTCCTGCTGCACGGCAAGGGCTTCACAGGCTGAGTGATTCCCCCAGTCTCTCTGCTCTGCTTCTTCAAAGCTGTAGTGCTAGAAGGTGGAGTGCCGTTGGTGTTTGGAGGGTGTGGACAGGTGGAATCTGGAGAGGGGAGACTAGGAGCTCCCCTGGGGCTCTTCTTGGTTTTGACTTGAACCATCATTCACCGAAGAGATCTGTGGTGGTGAGTTGGTTCTGGGAGTGTGCCTAGGAAGGATTTACAGGGCTTGGGGGAGGAGTTTCATGGTGGGGGTGCCTAATGGGAAGTGTTTGAGACACTGGCGCTGCAAAAAGATAGATTAGATTTTGAGGGAAGGCTTTGCTGAGTTTGGGGTTCCTATGTGTATCTCAAAAGGAGATACAACATGGCCTGAGATACCCATGGGCTCTAAGGAAAGGACGAGGAGGGCAGCTCTGTGCAGGGCAGAAGCTGGACTCTAGTGGAAAGAAGGAAGAAACAAGGCATTCTGGGATCCATGGGAGTCACAGAGGTCGAAAGGGCTGAAGGTAGCAGGACTGATTGCTAGGAATGGGTGGGAAATGGGGGCAGATAAACCGGGGGGGGGGGCTGAAAGGAACGGTGACAATTCCAAGGTCCCCAAGGGTGTTGGATGATGACCTGAGGTATAGTTGGGGGAATGAGAAGCATTTAAGGGTCTTCCATGGGCAGAAGAGAAGTTTGGGGTCCCTTAGACATTAGCCATCACTACAGTTCCTCCTGGTGGGCAGGGAAATGAAGGTCCTTATGGAGGAAGGACCTTGTTGGGGTTGGACCTAGTTTTTTCTCTGAATGGCTATGAAACACGGTCTGGTTTCCCAGAGTTCCCCAAAGAGTCAAGCTATGGTGGGCTCTTTCTGGACACTGACATATAGTCTGAGTCCTATGTGGATTTTGGGGTGTGGTCTGGGGGCCATCTGAGTGTTGGGTATGGGCGTGGGGGTGGGATCTGGATCCCCTGGGATGCTGTGATATGATCTGAGGTCCCTCTGGAATTAGAGGTGTATGGTCTAGGTTGCCTGACAGGGTGTGCCCACCCCCGCCCCCATCTGAGGTCGCGAAACGGAGTAGAACACAGTCTTGCTTCCAGGTGGCTTACCAACATGGTCTGGGGTCTCAAAGGAGGTAAGACCCGCCACTCCGAGGGTGTGATGTAGAGAGCTGGTGTATGTGTGTGTGTGTGGGGGGGGGTGTCAAGAAGCCGCTGGGGCGTGGTCTGGAGGGACAGAGGTGGGGCCGGGGCTCAAGCTGGACCCCGGCGCTCCACAGTGGAGAGGGGGTCTGCGGCGACCTGGGCGTGCGTGCGGCCGCCCCACCTAGGACCGGCGCCCCCTCCCCCCCTTGCGGCGGCGACGCGGAGGGCGGAGCGCGGCGGCGCGCGGGAGGGCGGGCGGGAGGCGGGAGGCGGGCGGGAGGCGGCCCCGCGGCACCGCGCCCCCTCCCCCGGCCCTCCCCCCACCATGGCGCGGCGCGAGGCGGCGGCGGCGGGGCCGGGCCCCGGGCCCCCTCCCCCGGGCTGGGTGAGCGCGGCCCGCGGCGGTCCCCGGGGCTCTTTGGAAGCGGCGGGCGGGGGCGCGGGGACGAGCGTGCCCGTGTGTCCGCGGCGCTGCGGCGGGGCCCGGCGTGCGCCCGCCCGCGGCCCTGTGTGTGCCCGGCGCCCCGCCGGTGTGGCCATCCGGGCGTGTGCGGGGCCGCGGTCGGCCGTGCGTGTGCATGTGTGCATGTGTGCGTGTGTGCGCGCGTGTGTCCCACACACTCCGGGGCGCCGGATCTGGGGGGCTGTGGCGCGCCCGTCCGAGGGGCTGTGTGCAGGTGTGTGCGGGGGCTGTGCGCCCAGGTGTGCGGAGCTCCCAGTGGGCCTGTGCGCGCGTGCGGCTGGCTGCGTTGGGGGTCTGTGTCCGGCGGGGTTGGATGTCCATCCGAGGGGCTGCGGAGCCGGGTGTGTTCGCTCGGGTGTCCATCCGTGGTGTGTGTGTATGTATGTGTGTGTGTGTGTATGTGTGTGTGTGTGTTGGATGCGGGTTGGATGTCTCCGAGGGCGTGTGTGTGTGTGTGTGTCTGTCTGTCTGTCTGTGTGTGTGTGTCAGGTACCCTGCTGGGGTAGGGGCTGAGGCTCAGCACATAGTGGGGCCAGGCCTCTGTATGGATGGGGGGGGGGCTTGGCTGCTCCCGCAGTCCATGTCAACTGGGGGCGTCCTCAGTGATCCTTGGGGGAGACGGCCATGTCTTCCTCCTCTTCTCCGTCGCTGGTTGGGGAGGGGGATGGGAGGCCGGGAGGTGGACAGATGGAGGGATGAGAGGCCGAGGGGATGGACAGATGGGCCCTGGGGTGGGGGGTGAGGGGTGGAGAGTAGAGGGTGGGGGTGAAGACCTGGCCCTTTCCACCCCACTCCACCCTAACTCCCCCACCTGCCGGGTATCTGCAGATAGGGCCTCAGTTGTCTATATCTTGATGACAAGGCTGGGGAAACTCTAGGGGCTGCTGGTGGCAGAATCTTTTGGGAACCGGGCTTTGGGACTCAACCCCTTCCCCTCCCTATGAAGTCCCACCTGCTGAACTATGAACTTTGACCCTGGCTTGTACCTGGTTCTTTTGGGGGCAGGGTGTAAAGGGTGTTAGAATGTGTTTGGCCTGGGAAGTAGGTGGGGCAGGAGTTCAGGGCCGTGAGGACCGGATGGCAGCGACCCACCCGTGAGTGTGGAGCTGTTTGGGCTGTTGACTGTGCTTGTGCTTTGCTATTTTGTGTGCATTTACAAGTGTGCTAGTTCCTCACGGGACTGTGGTGTGAGTGTATCTGTGATGCGTGAGCCTCTCAGAGTGGCTGCAAAGTGCCTGTGTGCTTGTTCACGGCTCTCAGCTTTGTCAGTGTGTGTTCGTGCTAAGGGTTTTGTGTACATGTGTGAAGTGTGTGTCTGCTGTACCTGTGTGTTTCTGGTGGTGCTTTTGCAGCTTCATGGCTGCACAGTGGGAACATGTGAAGTTGCATGAATGTGTCTAGGTGTGTAAGAGTGTGCACCTATGTATCTTTCATTGTGCAGGTGAGTCTTGTGTGTGTGAGCCACTGTGTGTTGGCAAGGGTGCAAGAGCTATATAGATGCAGATGCCTGGCTCTCTGTTAAGGGGCATATAGGTCTCTCTGTATCTGTGCATTTGTGAATGTGTAAGGGAAACTCTCTCTCTCTTTCTGTATGTGTGTGTATGCAGTCCTTTAGGGTGTGTGTCTCTCTTGGGAGTCCGCTTCTACTCTAGTCTCTGGGGATCAGGTGCTGTATGTTTAGGCATGTACCTTGCACCTGTGCCTTGGGCACAAGATTGACCCTATTTCTGGGTCTTAAGTGTGGCCTGTATATAGCATGCAAGGCATAGTCTGTGGTCCTGGAACTCAAATGTGACTGTATCCTGGGCTCCGTGCCCTGGAGGGTAGGGAGCAGCCAGACTGAGGTGATGCCCCTGTAGCTTGGGTTGGGGCTCACATGCATTTGGTATAGGCTCACCAGTGTTGATGTGGATTCAGATGTGACGGCATGATAGAAACCGCCTGACCTCTGCGCTCTGGGTGCCACTCAGGTCTTTGAAAATGGGGAGCCCATTTGAGAACTCTTGAGCTCTAAAGGATAAGATGTCTAGTCCAGGCTCCTGGGGATCAAAAAGAGAAGCGTGGGAATTTAGAATTCTTGGGCTGCTAAGAGCGGTAGGTAAATTCCATACTCCAAAAACTGATGCAGGTGGGGGAAGGGATAAGGGGCCAGTGCTTCTGAGACACCAGAGGGCAAAGCTCAACATCTTGGACTCCTGGGGTTTGGCTCAGTCTCCAAAGGTTTGGACATGACTTTTGGGTCCCTCTAGGAGTCTGAAGCTCCTGTATCAGGGAGCCTGAGAAAGTGATTGCTGTAGGGGTTCCCTTGACTCAGATGCTCTCCAAGCTAGGCCTCAGCGACTAGAAAGAAGCTGGACGATGCTGACAGTGGTTTTGTTCCTTTGCAGGTACCGGCCCAGGCCCTGACTTCTTGAAGAGAGGTAAGTATAGTGCCTTGGGCTGGGCAAGGGATGTGGGGTGATAGCACCCATTTGCAAGCCAGCGTAGGCCCAGAGCTCTACCTAAGTGTATCTAAGTGCAGAATGCCACAGTGTCCAGGGAGGCAGGGGCCCACTCCCACTCAAGTCACTGAACATTGTAGTTGGGTAAGAGTTCATCTCATGCTGGTTAGGAGGTTCAGAGGGGCCCTATGTCAGGATATGACATCTCTCAAGATAGGTAAGGGGGGTCATGAAAATGGGGTCCCACTTTATCAGTAAGGGTTCATAAATGTTTCTAGGTATGGATTAACCCCTGCCAGTATGGTGATACAAGCCTGTCATCCCATTATTCAATGGGCTGAGGCAGGAGAATTGTGAGTTTGAGGCCAACCTGGGCTACACAGTGAAACCCAGTTTCAGAAAAAGGAGGAGGAGAAGGGGAAAAGGCAGGAGGAGGAGAAGAGGAGGAAAAGAAGGTGAGGGAATAGCATACTTGTAGAGCACTTGCTTAGAATCCGTTAGTGAGGGCTAGGGGTGTGGTTCGGCCCATAGCACATTTGCTTACCATGCACAAGGCCCTGGGTTTCCATCCCCAGCATCTCACACACACACACAATTTTGTGTCATCTAGCATTTATGTAGCATGTATATAGTCTAGGATAGGCTAAGCATGATGTGTGTGTGTGTGTGTGTGTGTGTGTGTGTGTGTGTGTGTGTGTATGCTGTTCTGGAACTCACTTTGTAGACCAGGGCTGGCCTCGAACTCACTGAGATCTGCCTGCCTCTGCTTCCCGAGTGCTGAGATTAAAGGCGTGAGTGCATTACCACTGCCCAGCCACTAAATACTTTTACTGAACCTTCTCCAAGGCCATGTGAGGTAGCCAGGTGTCATCATTGTCACAAATGAGTACAGGGGGCCACAGAGGGTGATATTGTTTCATCCAAGTAACACACAGCTGGGCATTGGGGTGTGAACCCTCGCAGAGGGATGGGATTCTGACCCCAGGTGCTACAGTGCCTTCGGGTAACAGATGGCTGTCTTCACTGCAGCTGTCCTACCTATGAGTCTGCTGCAGCTGTACAAGGAGAAACTCTGTGCTTGCTTCAGAGAACAGGGTTCTGGGCCAAAAGACCCAAAGCAAGCAGGTGCCTGCAGGGCTGCCAGTGGTGGAGGCTTGTGTGCCAGACCTGGGCCTCAGTACAAAACAGCAGCCTAGAGGGAGAGGAAGGCAGAATGGGGGTGGGGTGCTCAGAGATGTTGGGCTGCCCTGGCCCTGCCTCAGTCTGTTTCTTTCTCCCCTGTCTTGTTTCTCCAGCTCTTTCCTCCACTTGTCTCTCCCTTCCTCCTTCTTCTGTCTATCTCTGGTTCAACCTCTTTGCTGTGTTTTCTTCTTCACTGAGATTTTTTTTTTTAATTCTTTATTCAACTGTTACCTGCCTTTTCATCTCTTCCTTGGTTTCTTGAGACTGGGTCTCCATATGCAACCCAGGCTAGCCTACATCTTTGAACCTCTTGAGTGCTGGGATTAAAGGTGTCTGCCACCATACCTGGCTGTCCCCTTTTTGCAGTGCTGGGGAGGGAACCCAGAACCTCAAGTATGTTAGGCAAACATGCCACCACTGAGCCACACCCCCAGCTGGATTTTGGCTGGATTCTAGGCAAGTGCTCTCCCACTGAGCCACGCCCCCAGCTCCTCATTGGGGGATTCCAAGCACATGTTCTGCTGAGCCACACCTGGAGCCTACTTCACTTGGGATGCTGCTTTGTCTTTTTGCCCTGCTCCCTTTCAGTGGCTCTCTGTCAGTCCATTCCTCCCCACTTGGGCCCTTCTGACTCTCTCAGCCTTTCTCCAACTTTCTTGGTCCCAGTCTTCTTCCCCTGGGCTAAAAGATCAAGGTCACACATGGCCCGCAGATTCTTGGAGGTTGGTCAGCGGGGGCTGGGGCATAGGCAGGGTGGGAGGAAATAGCTTCAAGGACGCCCCCTTCTCATCCTTTCCTCCTTGCCCCCCCTCTACCGCCCACCCTGTGTTGTGATGGGAGCTGACATGTCGTGGGTTGTAGCTGCTGGAGGGGGAATCCCCGCCGGAAGGTTTTGCCTGAAGCAGAGGCATAGTGTGTGTGTGCACGCATGCGCCTCTGGGCATGTATGGGCCTCCTGTGTACTTACTGTTGGTACCAGTCACCTCCTGCTCAGGAGCTCAGCTGAACCTAGAAAGAAACTGTACTCAGAGGAGGTCTTCCCCAGACTGATGCTGATGCTTTTTTCTTAACCTCTCCCACCTTTTCTGTTTTTTTGTCCACCGACTTAGGTGGAGGACCTTAACATGAATGGAGTGCTCACTGCGTGCTGGGCTCCGTCTGTACTCAGTGGTTCCCCTGCATACACTCAGTGAAGACGTTATTGTCTTAGCATAGAAAGTCCCGAAATTTTAGCCTGTCCGGGTGTGGGAGCATGCTCCTGTGATTCCAGTACTTGGAAGGCTGAAGCAGGAGGATCAAGACTTCAAAACCAGCCTCAACTGTACAACAAGTTGTAAAACAGGGTGTACTACATACTCTCCTGTCTTAAAGAACAAGACAGATGTGGTGGATAGGCCCTTAATCAGGCAGGTGGCTCTCTGAATTCAAGGCCAGCCTGATGTACGTAGTGAGACCTTGTCTCAGTAACAACAAAACTTACTACTGGGGAGATTTGTGAGTTCAAAACCAGCCTGGGCTACATAGTAACACCACCACGCCGCAAACAAGTGAAAAATAACAATGAAAACTTAAAAAGGGGAGAAAAATAAAGAAATTATGGCTTAGGTATAGGAATCATTACTGTGGTCTCCTAGAGTTAGTGAATGAGAGAGCCAGAATTTGTACTCAGAGGTCTTTGATTGTAAAGCACCTGTCAGCCAGCAAGATGGCCCATCAGAGAAGGAGCTTGCTGCACAAGCTTAGCAACCTGTGTTTGCTTCCTGGGAGCCGCATGAAGGTGGAATGGAAGAACCAGTTCCACAGAGTTGTCCTCTGACCCTGCCACACATACGCAGTATTAATAATACTTAAGATGATAACACCCACTCTTCACATCGCACACAGTTCTGTGTTTGTATGTGTTAGGCACTCAGTGGTGTTGCAGGGAATAATTTTTAGTATGTGTTAAACCCATTGTACGTGGCAGGTGCTGTTTTGACAGCTGCACTCGTGAGTGTACATAATTCTCACCAAAGTAAGGCCTGTTTCTTCTCTCCATTTTACAGATGAAGAAACCGAGATTCAGAAAGGTTCAGACATGTGTCCGAGGTCGCACAGCTAGTAAGTGTCACAGCTAGAACTTGAATTAAGAGTGTCTGTTTGACATCCTTGGTCCTAAGTTTCGGCCAACAGTGATTTGAGAGTATTTGGTGGGCTGGGAGGTCGTGGGCAACTGGGGAACTCTTAGAAGCATGGCAGGTGGAGGGTAGAAGACTTCAGAGTAACGCAGTGGTGATTTGCCAATTACTATGAAAATTTTGTAATCAGATCTGGGTGTTTTGGCCCAGATCTGTAATCCTAGCACTTAGAAGGCAGACACAGGAGGATCATGAATTCAAAGCCAACCTGGGATGCAGTGATACTTTGTCTCAGAAAAAGAAAGGCTAGGTGATGGCCTGACATTTAATCCTAGCTCTTGGAAGGCAGAGGCAGGCTGATCTCTGGAGGCAGAAGCAGGCTAATCTTAGTGAGTTTGAGGCCAGCCTGACCTACAATGGGTGTTTAGGCTACACAGTGAGACCCTGCCTCATAAATGAATGAATGAATAAATTTTTTTTTTAAAAAAGGTGGTCATGTATGCCAGCTGCTTTGAAGTCTGTTGTTCAGAACTCATTCATTGGAAGTTAAAGGATCCAGTTTGACTTTCAGCAGCACATCCCAGGATTTCAGGGGTATCGAGCCAGGTAGCCTGGTTGACTATCTTCCCAGGGTTTCAGGGGTATCGAGCCAGGTAGCCTGGTTGACTATCTTCCCAGGGTTTCAGGGGTATCGAGCCAGGTAGCCTGGCTGACTATCTTCCTCCCCTCCAGGTATCACCTCCCGCTTCTCCTGCCTCCCCCCTGCACCATGGCTCCAGGGCTCTTCTCACCAACACCTGCTGCTCTCCCCTTTCTGCTGCTGCTCTGGGTAGGGGCATCTCGCGGCCAACCCTGCCCTGGTCGCTGCATCTGCCAGAACGTGGCACCTACGCTGACCATGCTGTGTGCCAAGACTGGCCTGCTCTTCGTGCCACCCGCCATTGACAGGCGCGTGGTAGAGCTGCGGCTCACTGACAATTTCATTGCGGCTGTGCGTCGTCGAGACTTTGCCAACATGACCAGCCTGGTCCACCTCACCCTGTCTCGCAACACTATTGGTCAGGTGGCAGCCGGCGCCTTTGCTGACCTTCGTGCTCTCAGGGCCCTGCACCTCGACAGCAACCGCCTGGCAGAGGTACGCGGAGACCAGCTCCGGGGCTTGGGTAACCTCCGCCACTTGATCCTCGGCAACAATCAGATCCGTAAGGTGGAGTCGGCAGCTTTTGATGCCTTCCTGTCCACTGTGGAGGATCTGGATCTGTCCTACAACAACCTGGAGGCACTGCCGTGGGAAGCGGTGGGTCAGATGGTGAACTTGAACACCCTCACATTGGACCACAACCTCATTGATCATATTGCGGAGGGTACCTTCGTGCAGCTGCACAAACTCGTACGCTTAGACATGACCTCTAACCGTTTGCATAAACTGCCCCCCGACGGGCTTTTCCTGAGGTCCCAGGGTGGTGGGCCCAAGCCACCCACCCCACTGACCGTCAGCTTTGGTGGCAACCCGCTGCACTGCAACTGTGAACTGCTCTGGCTGCGGCGCCTGACCAGGGAGGATGACTTGGAGACATGTGCCACGCCCGAGCATCTCACTGACCGCTACTTCTGGTCCATCCCGGAGGAGGAATTTCTGTGTGAGCCCCCGCTCATCACGCGGCAGGCAGGGGGCAAGGCCCTGGTAGTAGAGGGCCAGGCTGTCAGTCTGCGCTGTCGGGCGGTGGGTGACCCTGAGCCCGTGGTGCATTGGGTGGCACCTGATGGGCGGCTGCTGGGGAACTCCAGTCGGACCCGGGTCCGTGGGGATGGAACGCTGGATGTGACCATCACCACCCTGAGGGACAGCGGTACCTTCACTTGCATAGCCTCCAATGCTGCGGGGGAAGCCACTGCGCCGGTGGAGGTATGTGTGGTACCTCTGCCACTGATGGCACCCCCGCCTGCTGCCCCACCACCTCTCACTGAGCCTGGTTCTTCTGACATCGCCACACCAGGCCGACCTGGTGCCAATGATTCAACCACTGAACGCCGGCTGGTGGCTGCTGAACTCACATCCAGCTCCGTGCTCATCCGCTGGCCGGCCCAGAGGCCAGTGCCTGGCATCCGCATGTACCAAGTGCAATACAACAGCTCTGCGGATGACTCTCTGGTCTACAGGTGAGTGGGGTGCTGCTGCCCTGGGAACTCCTCTCCATCCTGCCCCCCCCCCCCATCTGCTCATCCATCCCGTTAACCTTACTTAGGCGGGGCTTTGGATAGACCTGTAATTGCCTCCTTTTCTGCTGTGCTGTCTTTGTGTTTCTTGAACTTAGGAGATGTTTGTGGAAAACAATGTGAGCCAGTGTAGGGCAGGACTGAGTTATAAAAGTGACCAGGGCCTGGTGCTTCAGGCTTCTGATCCTAGCCTTTTGGAAAGCTGAGGCAGGAGGATTGCAAGGACAAGGCTGGACTGGACAACTTGGAGATATTCAGTCTCAAATTTTTAAAAGTAGAAAAAAAGAAGAGCTCAGTTATAGGGAGATAGAGCCCCTGCCTAGAATCCCCCAGTGAGGGCTGGGGCATGACTCAGGGGTGGAGCCCCTGCCTAGAATCCCCCAGTGAGGGTCTGGGGTGTGGCTCAGGGGTGGAGCCCCTGCCTAGAATCCCCAGTGAGGGCAGGGGCATGGCTCCAGGGGTGGAATACCTGCTAAGCTGGGGAGGCACTGAATTCCATTCCCAGTACCATACAACAAATATCTCAAGGGGGTTTATGGACAGCATCACTTGCTCTCCAGAGGCCTCTCATCATGAATTCCATCAGTTAAACATTATGGCACATAAAACACACGTGTTTATGGTTATGTTTCTATTTATGTCACTAGTACTATTCCAATCAGATACATTATAGAAACAGAAAGCAAAAAGCATGAGAAAAATAGAAAGTTCTATTTTGTTCTAGTTTGGTTTCTATTACTGCAATAAACACTGTGACCAAGGCAGGCGGTGGTGGCGCACGCCTTTAATCCCAGCACTTAGGAGGCAGAGGCAGGCGGATCCCTGAGTTTGAGTCTGGTCTACAGAGTGAGTTCCAGGACAGCTAGGGCTACACAGAGAAACCTTGTCCCAAAGCAACAACAAAACATAATAAAAAACACTATTGCCATCAAAAACCAAACCAAACCAACCAAACAAACAAATCCCACTCTGACCAAAAACAACTTGGGAAGGAAAGGGTTTATTTTTTGTCTTACAGCTCTAAGGCCACAGTCCATCACACTCAAGGCAGGAACTGGGAAGCAAGAACTGAAGCAGAGGCCATGGAGGAGTGCTGCTTACTAGCCTGCTCCCTATGCTTTCTTATACAGTTCAGGACCTCCTGCCCATGGGTGGCCCCGCCCACACTGAGCTGGGCCCTCCCATTCCATGTCAATCATTAGTCAAGAACATGCCTCTCAGCCTTCCCTACAGACCATCTGATGGGAACATTTTCTCTGTTGAGGTTCCCAGGTGACCCTAGCTTGTGTCAGTTGCCAAAAGTCTAATGTGTACTCCCAAGTTCCTTCCGCGTTGTCTGAGGTAGAACAGGCCTAGCGCGGATAGCTGTCAGCTGCTTTCCTCCATTGCTCATTTCGGCTCAGCACTGCACAGGGCCCTGACGGGTGCGGCTGTGGGTTATAGAGGAGAAAAGAGAAGGGGAAGCTGGAAATGCACAGAGATTAGTTCATATATTATTTATTATTATCTGAGACAGGGTTTCTCTGTGTACCCCTGACTGTCCTGGAGCTCACTCTGTAGACCAGGCTAGCCTCGAACTCACAGAGATCCGCCTGCTTCTGCCTCCCGAGTGCTGAGATTAAAGGTGTGCGCCACCACCGCCCGGCCCTAAAAATAAGAATTTATAAAGAAATAATTACCTACCTCGCTTCCATCCTTACCTGGGAGACAGTAGGTGTTCAATATGTGTGTTTTCTGAATACAAAGGTCAGCTCTGAGGCAGACATGGTGGCACATGCCTGTGATCCAAGCACTTAAGGGGCTGAAGCAAGAGAATCTTCCGCTCAAGGTCAGTCCATAGTATGTAGTGGCTACACAGCGAGATCTTGTCTCAACAAACGAAACAATTTTAAAAAAGGCAGCTTATCTGCTTCCAATGTGACCATTGGTACCTGGGTGCCGAGGAGTCCAGTGGGGCCCGAGCCCTGTGGTCTGTCCATCTTGGTAGTGTGTCGGCGTGGCTCTCAGCCACAGACCCTGGCACACAGCAGGAATGACACACAGAGGGCACTTGGTAAAGGGCTGCAGGCTGCATAGACACATCTTGTTTGCCCTCCTTGTGCACTGTAGATGACTGCTGAGTGCCTAGCCCCATGCTTCTCTTCCTTTGGGTTATCAGAGGGTCTAGAACTATTTCCCCATCTGTGGTCGTCCCAACAACTCGAGTGTGCTCAGCCCTTTACAAAAAAGCCTGTCTCTTGGCTGCGACCTCTCCTTGCCAGGGGCCTCTCTTTCCTCTTGGCTCTGCTTGTCTTTTGGTTTTGAGACAGGCTTTCACCCTGGTAGTCTAGACTAGCCTTTGATGGTGTAGTCCCAGGCTGGCACAGAATTCTGGATGCTGAGATTTCAGGGACTATACCAAGTGCACAATTCCTCCTTTTGCTTCTGGCTGTCAAGCACTGATGACATCGTTGATTCTCTCATATGCCCTCCCTAGATAGATTAGACTGACCCATTCTTACAAGCAGTCAGCAAGCCAAGACACCAAAGAGGAGCCTTTATAAACTATGTCCACGGCTGTGGCCGTATTCTACTTCCAACTTTGCTATGAAGCAGTTGCCATCACTTCATTTATTTCATTTGAAGAATTTAAAGTTACTTTTCCTTTTTGTGCGTGTGACTCACTTAACATTCTTCAACTTACGTTTATTTGTGTGTGGGGGGGGGGCATTCGTGTCATAGTGTGCATGCAGCGATCAGAGAACAGCTTGTGGGAATCAGTTCTCTCCTGCCACCATGTGAATCTTGGGGATTGAACTCTGGTTGTTAGGTTTGGTGGCAAGTTCCCTTACCCATGGAGCCATCTTGCCAGCCTCTATTTTATTTTATTTTAATTCATTCATTTCTTTGTAATATTGTTGATTGAAACCAGGCCCTCACACGTGCTAGGCAGTCTGTAATCCTCCTAACCCTTTACTTGGGAATTCTAGGCAGGGGCTCCACCACTGAGCCACACCCCAGCCCCTCACTGGGGGATTCTAAGTAGGGGCTCTACCACTGAGCCACACCCCAGCCCCTCACTGGGGGATTCTAGGCAGGGGCTCTACTACACCCTCCATTCTCTTTCTTTTCAGACCCAGAACTTGAGGCGCTGTGGGAGAGATCATTTGCTCTCAGACGCAGAAAGCGGCAGAGCTATTTTTCATGTGCTTGAACGCACACTTATTGAATACCTAGTGTTTGCCAGGCAGGGATGGAGGGGAATGGATGATGCTTATCTGTCAGTCATTCAGATTGTGTGTGTTCCCCCATCTCTCTTCTCTGCTCCTCTCCGATCCACAGTCACCATGTGACAGGGTGGGAAAACGTTTAAAACTCAGCCTGTTAGCAGCTCTTGATGACCCCAACCTGGGCAAGTTCCCAGGACTCCTCTTCTCTCCAGAGGGCCTCAGTTCTGCCCTGCATCCTCCATTGCAGATGCTGTCCATAGACCAGCACTGCAGGAGTTAACTTCCTCTCTGCAGCCATGGGCTGAGGTGACAGCCAACTAGAAGCCTGCTTGGCTGCTTGCTCTGGTCTGGCAGCCAATGAGAAGCTCATGGGCTCTGGCTTTCTTAAGGAGCCAGTGACTGTCCTTGAGAAGGGGGAAGCCCCTAGCAACTGGTTATTTGGGGAGAAGAAACAAGGCAATCTAAGCCTCTGGCAGAGAAAAAGGGAAAGTTAATTCAAGAAGGAGGTCAGGGCAGCTGGAGGTGGGTGGCCTATAACAAGCAAGGAGCCTAATGAGAAAATCAAGTGCCTTTTTGATACAGTGGGACCTATGCTTGAAGTCGTGGAGTGAAGGGTGGTGGCTGGTGACAGGGACCTTCATGGTGGGGGTCTCAGGACCAAGGCTGGCAGGCCTGTGGAGCTCTGACAGGTAAGCCAGGGCAGGGATGAGGCAGGACTTTTAAGAAGGGGTGGGACTTGTTCTCTGGGGTCTCAAACAGAGGAAGAGGTGGAACTCATCCCCGGTTAGCCACTCAGGTCCTTGGAAGGAGAGAAGAGTTTGTGGGTTTGGGTGCTGGGTGTGCCACTCAGGGTGCACTTCACACTCCTGGGTTCCCCGAGGCTGGAAGTTGCCAAAACAGACTGTGCCGAGATACGCTCATCAACAAAAGAGAACAAAGTCTGGGAGGGAGTGTCCTAAAGTGGATCGAAGAGGAATATAGAGGGTGCAGCTGGTGAGATGGCTTAGGGGGTCAAGATGCTTTCTACTGAGTCCCACATGTCCCAATCCCTGGGACACACATGGTGGAAGGAGAGAGCGTACTCCTGCAAGTTGTCCTCTGACCTCCTCCTTACACACACACACACACACACACACACACACACACGCCCACATTAATAAATGATTTACATGAGGTAAGGCCTGTTAAGGATGGTATTGCTGTAGACTAAATGTAATTTATAAAGAGAGAGAGAGAGATGTGGAAGAGGGCAGGTAGCCTTAGAATGGGAGCCCACAGAGCTGCTAGCAACATGATGGGATATCAGCTCCTGGTGAGGTCCTTAGCTTTAGATAGTCAGGTTTTAGATGTTAACTCATCCATTCCCCATGCTATCGCTGGGATGTGGGGATTCTTACTGTCCCCATGAGAAATGTTAAATGATGCACAGAGAAGTTAAGACACTTGTGTATGGTGGGGGCACAGAGAAGAGATCCTATCCAAGAGTTGTGACTCCCAGATGTTTAACTGAAGAATTTTGCTATACAGTGTACCTCATTTGAGGAGACTGGCCTATAGAAAGAAAAGAAAAGAAAAGAAAGAAAGAAAAAGGAAGAAAAGAAACCCATGCTTCTTAGTCAATTGTAGATGAGATTTCTGGAATTCTGGTGGTACAGTGATTGTCATACATATAACAGCTGGCTGCCTCTAGAGGAGCTGTCTCAAGGTGACTCGAAGGGACACGACTTGTAAGCCAGAGTGCAATTAGAAGGGGAATGAATGGGAAATTGTAGCTGAGGTGCTTGGGAAACTGAGCTAGGAGTTTTTACCCAGAGCTGGGGCAGAGTCTACAGCATGCCTTCTCCCGCAAAGGCAAGAATGTATATCAAGGTAGATACGGCTGGGAATGGAGCTAAACTGGTAGAATGCTTAAAGGAAGACCGGGGTCTGATTCCTACCTCACAAAACGAAACCAAACAAACTAAGAGGACGTGGAGGTGCATGTCTGTAAGCCTGAGATCTCAGCATTCAGGAGGTGAGACAGGGTGAAAACCAGGGACTGAAAGTTCAGCCATTACCCTCGCAGGGATAAACCAATTATTGACGTCAGTATCCATCTGAAGGAAGGAAGGACATGTAGATTAGAAGGAGTGGCCACAACACTGAGCTCCTTAAATGGTAGATATATGCAGATGACAACTGTCCACCCTGCGAGTGCGAGTAGAGAGTCCCTGTAGGTGATGCTCTAGGTAAATCAATCTGAAGGCGGAGCATGTAGACACGGGGGCGTGGTCCTGAGTCGCGACCCAGAAAGGCTGACTTTATTGATGGAGGAGGGCCTCAAATGGCTGCTGTAGACACCAGTAGCATTGTTTCCCTTGGTCGGGGCATAAAGTGATGGGTGTGGTTAAGATCCGTCCTGATCCCACCCCTTTTCGCAGGATGATTCCATCTACCAGCCAGACCTTCCTGGTGAATGATCTGGCGGCTGGCCGCGCTTATGACTTGTGTGTGCTGGCAGTCTACGACGATGGGGCCACCGCTCTGCCGGCTACCAGAGTGGTGGGCTGTGTGCAGTTCACCACGGCGGGAGATCCCGCACCGTGCCGCCCGCTGAGGGCCCACTTCTTGGGCGGCACCATGATCATCGCCATCGGGGGCGTCATCGTAGCCTCGGTCCTCGTTTTCATCGTTCTACTTATGATTCGCTACAAGGTGTACGGCGATGGGGACAGCCGTCGTATCAAGGGCACTTCCAGGTCGCCCCCTCGGGTCAGCCACGTGTGCTCTCAGACCAACGGAGCCGGCTCGGGCTCGCAGCAGCCCTCAGCCCCACCGGCTCCAGACCGCTACGAGGCGCTGCGGGAGGTGGCGGTCCCTGCAGCCATTGAGGCAAAGGCAACCGAGGCGGAGGCGACTTCCACTGAGCTAGAGGTGGTGCTTGGACGCTCTCTGGGTGGCTCGGCCACCTCGCTGTGCTTGCTGCCCTCCGAGGAAACTTCTGGGGAGGAATCTAGAGCCGTAACTGGTCCTCGAAGGAGCCGTTCGGGGGCCTTGGGGCCTCCAACTTCAGCGCCCCCGACGCTAGCTCTGGTTCCTGGGGGAGCCCCGGCCCGACCGAGGCCACAACAACGCTATTCCTTTGACGGGGACTACGGAGCGCTGTTCCAGAGCCACAGTTACCCGCGCCGCGCCCGCCGGACAAAGCGCCACCGGTCCACGCCACACCTGGACGGGGCCGGAGGGGGCGCGGCCGGGGAAGATGGAGACCTGGGGCTGGGCTCCGCCCGGGCACGCCTGGCCTTCACCAGCACCGAATGGATGCTGGAGAGTACCGTGTGAGCGGCGGGCGCACGGGCACCGGGACGCCTGTGGGGCCGCACTTAGTTGCCCAGCCCGGCTGGATGCAGGGAAGGCTGGAGAGAAGGGATGCGCGAGGGGCGGGGCCAGCCGCAGTCAGGGCCGAGCCCACTCGAGTCCGTGATTGGAGGTGGGCCGACGGCCTCTCCGACTCCACTCCTCCGCCCCGCCCCCCGCGCGCTCGCGGACCTTGCCGGAGCCGGTGCCTTACACAGCGAAGCGCGGGGAGGGGCGGGGCCCCCCCACACTGCAGCACTGAGACACGAGTCCCCTCCCCCACCTGGGACCCTGGGGCAGGGGCGAGGGGCCCATTCCTTGTATCTGGCTGGACTAGATCTCATTCTGCCCCGCGGCGGCCTCCAAAGCCTCCAGTCCCCTCGACCCCAGTCCCCTCCCTGGTCCCACCTAGTCTGGTTTGGAGGGAGGGGCTCCTCCTTTCTCCTCTCTGTGTCCTCGTCTTTCCTGCCCACTGTCGTCTGTCTTTCTGTACTTGTCTCTCTTTTTTCTGTCCCATGGTCGTCTCTTCCTCCGACCGCCGTTGATTTTTTTAGTTTATTTACTTTTTGTCCTGTGTCCTTGTCTCTCCTGATTCCCTCTGCTCACCATCTCCCGGGCAGGTCCCACAAAGGACCAGACTCTTCCCTCTGCCTTCCCCATCCCCACAACAAATCCCCACACAGACAAAATCCAAAAACCAAATCCCTCTATCGGAGCCGGGACCCTCCGCCGCAGCAGAATTAAACTTTTTTCTGTGTCTGAGGCGGCTCTGCTGACCAGTGTGTGGTGTGTGTGTGTGTGTGTGGTGTGTGCGCACGCGCCTATCTCGGGGGAGGAGGACTCTGAATCAGACTGAAGAGAACAGGACAGTGAGGATTGAGAAACTGGCAGGCAGACTCGGAGGCGGGAAGTAGCAAAAAAATGACTGACAGGTGGCCACTGTGTGGGTAACCTTTAAACCAACCAATCCTCACAGTAACCCTAGGAAGTCGGTACTGTTAGCTCACTCTGCAGGTGAGGACCCTGAGGCCAGGTGGGTTAGACAACATGTCCCGGCATAACCAGAAAGGTGGAAAGTTGAGATGAGTTTATTTAATAGTAATTTCAGCTGGGCATAATGACCCTCACCTTTAATCCCACAACTTGCAGGGCAGGGGCAGGCAGATAGCTGTGATCTGGAGTCCAGCCTGGTCGACATAATGAGTTCCAGACCAGCTAGGGCTACATAGTAAGTCTATCTCAAAACAACCAAAAAGTAATTTCACATAGTATTTATTTACTTATTTGGTGTGTGTGTAAAACATGTATGTGCTGGTACACTCATCCCTATGTGTGAATGGGGAGGTCAGAGGCACATGTTGGCTATCTTCCTCCGTCATTCCCCACCTTATTTTTTGAGGCAGTCTCTCACAGGACGCATCAATTTGACTAGACTGTCTGGCCAGTGAACTCCTGGGTTCTCTGATATTCACTTCTGCCTCCAGCACTGGAGTTATAGATGTGTTATTTATGTGGGTTCTGGGGGTCTTAACTGAGGTCCCCATATTTGCATGACAAACATTTTACCAACCGAGACATCTCAGGCACATACAGACACCTATATATACATACGGGAGTTTGTGTATGCTTATATGTGTGTATATATAGTTTTTGACAGGGTCTCCTATGTAGCACTGAGTTTCTCTGAAAACCCCCTATAGAGGGTAGGTTAACCTCCCAACTTTGTGATTTCTTGCCTCTATAAATGCTGGGATTGTGGGTTTGCACTGCCATGCCTGATCTCAGACTGGCTTCAAATGTGTGGTAGTCCCCCTCTGTCTCTGCCTCCTGAGTGTAGAGACTGTATGCATGCAACATCACAACCAGCAGGGTTTTTTTTTTTTTTTTTGACAGGATCTTGATATATGTAGCCCAGGCTGACCTTGAACTTTCAGCTGTCCTCCCTTAAACCTCTGGAGGGCCAGGTGTATGGGTATATATCTTGAGAAAACAGATTTAACAGTGCGGGTAGAAATTGGGCATGGGGGAGCATGCCCATAATCTTGGGTGGTAAAAGCAGGAGAGTTAGGAGTTCAAGACTGTGCTGGCAAGTTGGCTCAGTGAGTAAAGACACTTGCCACCAAGCCTGACAATCTAAATTTGACCCCTGGGATCCACGTGCCATAGCAAATGTATACCCCCAACAAACAAGTAAACAAAAAATGTTTTTAAAGTTCAAGACTAGGGGCTCCGTGTTAAGAGCACTTGCTAAATCTCATGGAGAGCCCAGGTTTGATTCCCAGCACCCACATGGCAGCTCTCCAGTTCCAGGGGATCCTATGTCCTCTTCTGGCTTCCATGGACACGTGTGTGATGCACGGGCACACACACGTAAATCAAAAATTTTAAAGAATAGAAAGTTCAAGATTATCATCTACATGCAGAGTTTGAGACCAGCATGTGGCTACATGAGACCCTGATTTTGTCATTGTTTTGGGTTTTTTTTTTATTGCTTGCTTTTGCCAAAATAAGTAAAGAATGAAAAGGCAGGTGGATTTGGGCAAGATGACACACCTGGACCCCCAGCTACTCAGGAGGCTATGGCAGGATGATTTCTTGAGCCCAGGAGTTTGAGGCCAGCCTGGGCAACATAGCTAGACACTGTCTCAAAACTGCAAACATCAATAACAGTAAAAAGGCAGACGGACTGATTTCTGATCCATCCTCAACTTTAAGCCCTTTCAGCTGGGCAGTTACCGCTCCTCCTGGCTGCCCACATTGTGGAGGATAGATATCCATGGTCCTATTTTACAGACAGAAGGCAGAACCAGAAGAAAGGGAAGTCTCTTGTCAGAGGGCTCCACCCTGGTCTGCTTTCCATGAAGAAAGTGGAATTGGCAGTTTGCCCCCGGAGTTGTGTCTGGAGGCTGGGGAATGGCTTCAGTGACCCTAGCCGAACTTGAGTCTCCAAAGCCAGCTGTTAAGGGAGTAGAACTCTGCTTACCTGTGTGAGCAAGAGGGAAGGTAAGTGAAGCAGGGTCTGCTGGAGCAGTGGAGGGTGATGGAGGAGGGGCTCACTAAAGACAGAGAACTTGCCTGGGGAGGCCAAAGTGGTTTGAGGTATGGTAGGGGCTCTGGGCATCTCAGTCTTTGCAGATACCTTGCTATGAAAACTTGTTCCTAATTCTGGGGAAAAATGAAGAAGGCTTCAAGCCAGCCAGGGGCCCCCTGAGGCCTGGGGAGGAGGAAAGCAAGACAGAAATAGAAACAGAGCCAGAGGGAGGAAGCTGGTCTGGGCAGAGAGGGTGGGAAGCAGCAAGGACAGCAGCTCTGGAGAATTCCAGGCCAGGTGGATCCCTCACCCACTGGCCCAATATACATATCACTCACAGTGATACCTAAGTATGGCGTGCTCCCACCAGCTGGGCCCTGTGCTCACATATCCTGCCTAACGTGTGAGTCAGTACAGCGTGACGAAAGGTGGTTTCTCCCGTAAGAAGCAGGCTCACGATATGTAGCTCTGGTTGCCCTGCAACTCATGGGTGGATAAGCTTTACTGAGCATGTACCTTATGCCTGACCCAGGGGAGGAGCCTTAGCAATGAATAAAATAGATGAGCTGCTAGGCATGGTGGCATATGCCTGCAGTTTAGCACTTGGGAGGCAGAGGCAGGAGGATCTCTGTGAGTTTGAGGCCAGAGAGTTCCAGGACAGCCAGGATTGTTACACAGAGAAACCCCATCTTGAAAAACAATAAAATAAAATAGGCCACAAAGAAAGAAATGGTCCTGGTGGAACAGGTCTATGATCCCAGCACTCAGGAGGCTGAGGCAGGGGGATTGGAAGTTTGTCATCATTTGCTACATAGTAACTTTGAGGCCAGCCTGGAGCAATTGTTTTCTTCTTCAATATACAAAAAAGAGAGACATTTTTCATTTGTTTTTCTCCTTTCTGCTTAATTTATTGGTTATGAAGATATGAGACTTGCAGTTTCTGCAGGCATTTTGTAGCCACGCAGCACTGAGAACAGAATGTAAGACTATCATCAGTTTTTAAAGGAAGGTAGAGGAAAAACACAGGAAAACAGGTCTATGACAAACCCCTAGACTCCAAACAGTCAGATGATACCAGAATGTACTGATATTTTATTTATTTTTATTTTATGTGTATGGGTGTTTTGCCTACATGCCTATCTGTGTACAGTGTCTGTGCTTGGTGCCAGAGGAGGCCAGAAAAAGAACTGCAGTTACAGAAGGTTGTGAACTGTTGCCATGTATGTACTGGGACTTCGAACCTGGATCCTCTGGAGGAGCAGCCACTGCTCTAAAACATGAAGCTACCTCTCCAGCCCCATAACAGAATGTTCCAGATATTTAAAACATATTAGCTGGATTCTCTTGTCATCTAACCCCAGCCCCAGTGTCTCACTATAGAACCCTGGCTGACCTAGAATTTCCTACTTGAACTCACTCGCTGAAATCCACCTGCCTCTGCCTCGAAAGTACTGGGATAAAAGGTGTCCACTAACCATGCCAGGTTTTTGGACAAGATCTTATGTAGCCAAGGATGGCCTTAAATTCATGATCCTTCTGCCTCTACCTCCAAAGTGCTGGAATTATAGGCACGAACCACTGTACTTGGCTTTTCTTTCTTAAACTACATCCACCCATCCATCCACCCACCCATCCATCCACCCATCCACCCATCCATCCATCCATCCATCCATCCATCCATCCATCCATTCATTGTGTATGCATGTGGTACATGTGGAAGACAAAGAACAATTTGCATGATTAGTTTTCTCCTTTCCACCTTGTGAGTCCCTGGGATTGAATTTAGGTCATCAAACTTAATGACAAGTGCCTCAACTCACTGAATCATCCCATCAGCTCTTTATCAATCATCTATCTATCTATCTATCTATCTATCTATCTATCTATCTTCTATCTATCTATCTATCTATCTATCTATCTATCTATCTATCTATTTATCTATCATCTATCTTCTATCTATATATCGTCTCTCTCTATATATATATATCTTCTATCTATCTATCTATCTATCTATCATCTATCTATCTACCTATTTACCTTTCTATCAAATTTTATTTCTATTTGTTGATTTTGTTTTGAGACAGGGTCTTTCAACATGGCCTTGGCTGCCCTGGAACTTACTACATAGACCAGCCTGAGCTACAACTCACAGAGACCTGCCTGCCTCTGCTTCCTGAGTGCTAGGATTAAAGGAGTGCACCACCACCACCCAGCTTCAACTTTTTTTTAAGTGTGTGTGGGGTGGGTGTGCACATGAGTGTAGTGCCCACAGAAGCCAGAGATGCTGGATCCCCTGCAGATTCAGTTCCAGACAGATGTGGGTCCTGGAACTGAACTTGGGTCCTCTGCAAAAACAGCAAGGGCTCTTAACAGCTAAGTTATCTCTCCAGCTGCACCCCAACCCCTCAACTCCCCACATCATTATGCCCCACAGTTCCACAGAATCTTGGGGGAAATTGTGATTTTATCAACTACCAACAAAGTAGTTGTCTCTATCTATCCATCTATATCTTTCATCTATCTATCTATCTATCTATCTATCTATCTATCTATCTATCTATGTATCTATCTATCATCTATCCATCTATCCATCTATCATCTATCTATCTATCTATCTATCTATCTATCTATCTATCTATCTATCCATTTATCTATCTGAGTTTCACTATTTCCATATTTTGATGATAGAAGCGATACACTCTTGGGGCTGGAGAGATGGCTGGCTCAGGTAGTAAAGTGCTAGCCCCACAAGTATGAGGACCCGAGTTCGATTCTCCAGAGTGGAGGGAAGTCAGGCATGGCGGCATGTGCTTGTAATCCACCACCAGGGATGAAGAAATGGGAGGGTCTGTGGTGCTCACCGTACAGCTAGCATAGCCTAATTGGCAAGCCACAGGACAACTAGGAAGTAAAACAAAGCGAGGTGGACAGTTATTGAGGGGTGGCAGCTGAGGTCCTTTGTCCTCCAGGTGCACTCACACAAAGCACATCTACATCGTGTGTGTGCACACGAACACACACAAGCACACATACATAAGCAAGCATGAAGTTGCAAGGTCCGTGTACAATAGAATGTTCCTGACCACCTCACCGTCTCTCTGCTTTTTTTTTTTTTTTTTTTTTTTTTTTGAGATATGACATCAAGTCGCCCAGGCTGTGTAGCTTTGGATGACTGTGAACCGCTGATTCTCAGGCCCTCACTTTCTCAGGGCTGAGATTGCAGTCATGCCCACCATTACACCCAGAATAATACACATGTTCTTTTATTTATGTATTTATTTAATTACATTTGGGGGACTGGAGAGATGGCTCAGTGGTTAAGAGCACTGTCTTCTCTTCCAGGGGACCTGGGTTTGAGTCCCTGCACCCACAGGGTGGCTCACAAGCCTTTGTAATCACAGTTATGGGGATCCGATGCCCTCTTCTGGCAGCTGTGGGTACTGCATGTACATGGTGCACAGACACACCAGAACACCCATGCACAGAAGGTAATACTAATTTTAAAATGTACACAGTCTAGGGGCTGTGGGGATTCAGACCATGAGTTGGAGGGTAAGTTCTTTCCTTCCACTGTGTGGTTCCTGGATACCAAGCTCATGTCCACAGTGTTAGTGCTGAACAGTCTTGTGGAGTGCAATACATTTGGTTTTGTTTTTTTGTTTTTGTTTGTTTGTTTGTTTTTTGAGACAGGGTTTCTCTGTGTAGTCCTGGCTGTCCTGGAACTCACTCTGTAGATCAGGCTGGCCTCAAACTCAGAGATCCTTCTGCCTCTGCCTCCCAAGTGCTGGGATTAAAGGTGTGTGCCATCACTGCCCAGCAATACACACGTTCTTATGTGTTATGACAAATTCTTTATTATTTCTGCCATATGAGTTGGGTTTTCTTTAGATGTATGTGTGTCTGTGCTTTGCACATGTGTGTATGAGCTTATATGTGCATGTGGAGGCCAAAGGTCAACACCAGTTGTCTTCTGAATTGATCTCCATCTTTTTTTTTAAGCATGTGATTATTTTTATGTTATGCACACATGAGTGCCAGCATATATGTATATACACTAAGGGTATATCTGATGCCCATGGAAGCCAGAAGACAGCATCATATCCCCGGGACTAGAATTATGTATGTGAGGTTGTGGGCCACCATGTGGGTGCTGGGATTCCAGTTCAGGTCCTCTACAAGAGCAGCCAGTGCTCCTAACTGCTGAGCAGTCTCTCCAGCCCCTCGTCTGCATGTTTTAATGTGTGTGTACTTGCTCGTACATGCGCCTGTGCATGGAGGCCTGACATGCATGTTATGTGTCTTCTCAATTGTTTTTCACTTTATTTTTCAGCCAAGGTCTATAACTAAATCTGAAGCTTACCAACTGCTAGACTGGGTGGACAGCTAGCCCCAGGGATCCTTGTCCTGTGTCCATTTCCAAAGTTGGCTGTATCTTTTTTTTTTCCCTTTTTACATGGGTGCTGGGGATCAAACCTAAAGTTCTCACCCTTGTCCAACCTGTTGGGTTTTCGATTTCTTATAAGATGACAGCTTCCTGAATGAGCGAGACCCCCCCCCATCTGTCCCAGAGTCGTTTAAAAGAGAGATACACGGTACATGCAGACTAGAGAAAGACTTATTAGCATGTTTGTAAACATGTGTGAATGTGGACAGACCACAGTGACACATCTTTGATTAGTTGCTGGTTTGGAGAGGTGGTCCCTTGGATACACATCACAGAAGACAGACACACAAACGCACAGTCTCGAATGTCCTCTGCACCACAGTCATCCACACTCAGCTGCATGCCACAACCACACACGAACACACACCCAAGGATCACAGAAGGGTCCAACTCCTCGCTGTTTATTTGCATATGTTGTATAAAAATAGGAAAAATAAACCCAGCTTGGACCGCAGCTTCATAAATAAAGAGTGAGAGGAAATAAGGGAGGGGTGGGACCCAGTGTGGAGTCCAGAGCCTTGGATGCGCTGTGCCAGGCCACTGCACCCCACACACACTGATCTCCCGCGGCCACATACATCAGGTCCCGGATGAGCAGGCGCATGAGGTTGGAAGTGACAGAGGCCTCCAGGCAGCCGGGGGTCTCCTGAAAGGACAGGGCTGGCTCAGGGGCTGCCAGGACTCAGGGCTCCCAGGCTCTGCAGATCCAGGTTCCCTCTCCAGACTCACCTTCTCCTGGGCCTCCTGGAGTCTGTGCAGCCAGCGGGAGAGGCGGTGACTCTGGGACCCGGGCTCTGCTGTGGGCTGAGCTGTGTCTGTGGACAGAGGAGGGGACTGTGAACCTGCTGCTGGGACACAGGAGACGTCCCCGTGGCTGGAGGCACAAAGTAGAGGAGCCAGGGACTCAGGACTCACACAGGCCTGCAGCTGGGACTGGATGTGGCGCAGTGTGTGAAGAGGCTGGTGCAGGATGGGGCCCAGGGCTGAGTCAGTCACGTTCTCCAGGACCTCCAGTGTCAGGGCCAGATCAGCCTGCAGGGCCTTGGGGCGCCCCTGAACCTGAGAAGAGGCGAGAAATAACAGGTAATCAGGAGAAACAGGTAAGAGAGCTGAGGTAATGGCCGAGAGTGTGGCTCAGAGTGCTTGACCAGAATCTTCCAAGGATGTCCTGGGGACGTGGCTCAGCGGTAGAGCCCCTGCCTAGAATTTTCCAGTGAGGGGTGGGGTGTGGTTCAGTGGTAAAGCCCCTGCCTAGAATCCCCCAGTGAGGGGCTGGGGTGTGGCTCAGTGGTAGAGGACTTACCTAGTCTGTGTGAGACCTGAATTGAGTCCCTATAACCACATACACACCTGCCCCAAACCCCAAAAGGCAGAGGTAAGTCGGGTTGTGTAAGGAATACAATACAGGGGGAAGGTGGTGCAGGACACTTGGTGGAGGCAGATGTGGACAAGAGGGATCCAGAGATCAGGAGTGTTTGAGGAGGAATACAGATGAGGAAGGTCCAGGTGAGGAGAAAGGAAGGGAGGAGACAGGTGAAGGCAAAGAAAAGGCGACAAGCAAACAGGACTCTGGGTTCACAGAGCTTTAGTAGATTGGGGAGAAGAGAACAGAATAGGGAGGTAGGGGAGGTGAAGGGGGCTGTATGGAAAGATGGAGGATGGAGAGGAACAATCATCTTAAGAGATGAGGGGCAGAAGGGAGAGGCTGCGTGAGGAGAAACAGGGAGAAAGAAGCAGGGAATGGGACGGGGCGTGGGTGCCAGACAGGCAGAGAAATATGAGCCAGGTGTGGAGCCATGTGTCTACGATCCCAGCGTGTCAGGAGACTGAGGCTGAGGGTCTCCAGGACCTCATGACTGAGGCCAGCCTGGCCTGCATAGTGAGACCCCTCTGTCCCCCTGGCCCCCAAAAGAGACTGAGCTGAAGGAGCCAGATAAGCATGGGAGGGTGGAGGCACTTGAGGGACACGGGGTTTGGGGATGAAAGCGATAGGGCAAGGGTGACCCTCCCCTGGCCTCCAGTTTCCGGCTGCTGGGACAGGGACTGAGGCTGCACTGGACATCCTTCCGGAGCAGCCGTTCCTCCTGAAGAGAAAGACACAGGTTAGCCCACACAGGAGAGACAGGGCCTAGTTCGCAGCAGCAAGAGTGACTCTTGGCCTGGTGGGAGGGTTTGAGGTGAGTTCATGGCAGAAGGGATAGACAGGTCAAAGCTGCAAGATTCAAGCCTAGCCGATAGCAGAAGGTTAGAGGTTAGCCCACGGTGCCAGGCTGCCATCTTCATCCCAGTAGGAAAGATGGAGGGTAGCCCATTATGGTAGCAGCAACGCACCAAAGACTGGAAAATGCCAATGCGACAGCCTGTTCTGGCTGGAGTGGGCTTGGAAGGAAGGACAGGACCAGCTGTGGCCAAGCCCAGCATCATGGTCACCAGAGCCAGCAGCAATAGTATAGCCATGCTCCAGTCCCAAGTGTCCCCTGAGCTTCATGGTTCTGCTTTTTCAGCCTTGATGACGTGTACAAAGAGAAAAAGAGGTGAAGGGACACCAAAATTTACTCTCCAGAGGCATGGAGCCAATTCCTGGGCCAGGTAGGTGAGCAGGTGTGGGTGTGGTCAGATGTGTGATGCTGTTCCAGGGAGGAAAGAGAAACAGAATCCAGTGTCGGGAATCTGCAAAACCATCTCTTTCAGGACATCGAAGGGTAGGGCTCCCCAAATTAGAATACATTGGCGATGCAGGGGGGGGGCAGTTGTGGGAATGGGCAGAAGGCTCAGGTCACAGTGGGAACGGGAGGTGGAGGGTGGGCGGGTGTGGAACAGGCTCCCTGACTGAGAAGGATGTCTCATGAAGATTCCTGTGAGTGAGTAATTGCTGTGGCGGTTGTGAGGATTATTTTCTGGGTGTTGTCATGCTCGGGTGGTAGCTGAAAAGGATTCCTTTCTGGGTACTTGAGGGTGTTTGGGGAAAAGGCAGGCCTGTGAGTCAGTGGGCTGTATGAGGAAGGAGACTCCTGTAGAGTGAGGGCGTTGATAGGAGGAAATTTGGAGCTGAGCACTCGAGTGTAAGAAAGCCCCATTCCTGGCCAGGCCGTGGTGGCGCACGCCTTTAATCCCTGCACTCGAGAGGCAGAAGTAGGTGGATCTCTGTGAGTCTGAGGCTAACCTGGTCTACAGAGCGAGTTCCAGGACAGCCTGAGCTACACAGAGACACCCTGTCTCAAAAAAAAAAAAAAAAAAAAAAAAAAAAACAAAGATAAAAAAGGAAAAGAGATCCACATTCCTTACTGGCCTCATAAAGGACCCGGGTGCTGTTGTTTTTGATCTTTTGGGGGGCCCACCACCTAACTCCGAAACAGACCACACTTGGAAACTTATTCTTCATTATAAATGTCTGGCCTTAGCTCGGCTTGTTTCTAGCCAACTTTCCTTATTATCCCGTCTACCTTTTACCTCTGAGATGTTTCCATTCTCTTACTTCTGTAAACCCTACTCTTACTCCGTGGCTTGCTGTGTGGCTGGGTGGCTGACCCTTGCCGTCCTCCTCCTTTTCTGACTTCTTTCTCTCCCAGATTTCTCCTTCTATAGATTCTCTGCCTGCCAGCCCCGCCTATCCTTTCTCCTGTCTTGCTATCGGCTGTTCAGACAAAGAATCACAACTTCCCAGAGTCAAACAAATACAACACAAACAAAAGCAACCCACCTTAAAATAACGTTCTACAACACATGGGTTATCCACGTGACAGCTCATACGTGTCTATGATTTCAGTTCCAGGGTCTCTTATGCCCTCTTCTGGTCTCTGCAGGCACCAGGCACAAACACAATAAATACATACATGCAGACAAACACCAGTACACATAAAATAAAAATAAATCAATCTTTAAGCAACAACAATAAAACCCCTCTACACTCTCTGACTGGGCTTAGTGGTCCACGACTGGCTGTGTGCTGTTGAGGGGTACATGACTCTCTGTCCTAGGATTCTGCCTCTCGGAAGAACCCTGATCCAGATAATGGTGGCCCCACTTTTCTGATGACTACCTTGGGGTCCCTCCGGTGGTCAGGAACAGGCTAGGGTGTGTACAGAATTCTCTGTTTCACCCCCACTGTGCCTACTGCTGAGAGATGGGACATAAGCCCGGACAGAGCTGGAGCTGGGTGTGGTGGCAGGAGCTTTGACTCCCAGCGTGCAGGAGATGGGAGGAGAGACTAGCTGGACAGCAAGATCATCTCCAGAACCAAAGTAACAAAGGTGGGCTGAGGGAACGGCTTGCTCAGGAAAACTGCCGTGTTACATGCTGCAGGACCTGAGTTTGGTTTCCAGGACACATACTAAAAGCCAGTACCATATTTCATGCCTGTAGTGGCTTTGCTGGGGGAGGCAGGCAGAAGGCTCCCTGGGGCTAGCTAGCTAGCCTGTCTTACCAATTGGTAAGGTCCCAGTTCAGTGAGAGACCCAAAAAACAAGGTGAAGAGGGACTGCAGAAGACACCTGGTAAAAGCTTGCGTGTGCGTGCAAACACACACACACACACACACACACACACACACACACACACACACATGCAAAGCCTCAGCAGTTAAGGTGTCTCCTTTCTGACTGTTGGGTAATATGAAACAGGGAAGAAGGTCCTCATTTGCTGGGGACAAGGGCACTTCCTAGGGAAGGCTGGGGAAGGGTCTGGGACTCTGATGTCGCCCATCACCTCTGGAGTCTTCGGATCCGCATAACCAGAAAGCAATTGCTGCGATGTGTTTGCAGTTTTTATTTCTTCCTTTCTTCTTAGCCCTCAGTGCCCGAGGTCATTAATCATACTTTTCAGATCACAACACAGAACCACAATCGGCTCATAAAAGACTCTCCTCCTCTCCCATCCCCACCCCTACCCATCCACCTCCCAGACACCCACTTCAGCGGGCCCTGATATACAACTGCCAAGAGGCACCGTTTTAATTTGTGACTTTGTGTGTCTCTGCGTTTCCAATTTACACAAATGAGATTGTGCTATAAATCTACTAACTTTGAAAAAAAATTAAAACTTAACGCTTCATTTCTGCGATCTCCCCACACAGCTGCGGACAACCAGTTCCCTGTCTGTAACTGTGGCAGTGCGCCCACAGGGCCTGTGCTTACCCACTCGCCCAGAGATGGGCATCTAGGTCGCCTCCAGCTCCGCGTTCCCGTAAGGCCCACACCTGTCCTCTGTGTGGGAGACTTTTTAGAGTCTGCTGCTGCAGCCACCAGCTGGTACCCTCCCACCTCATCCCATGGGCGCACTTTCGCACTCACTCGTGAAAAGGGTGGGCAGTCCCCACACACTGACAGCTTCCCACCCGTGTGCCTGGATCTCCTTGCTCCTCTACGTCTCTTTTCTGTGTGGATGCTGAGCAGACCGGAAGTGGAAGTACCATTAGGGCTTTCTCCAGGAACAATCCCTACCCAGGGATGCAGCCGGAAGCTAAATGTTACAGCTTTCGGGTTGGCGAGCAGCTCAGCTGGTGCAAGAGCTTGCCACGAAGCCTGGCAACTCAGGTTCAAAACCCAGAACCCACTCCTGCAATTTGTCCTTTGATATTCCACATCCACAATAAATAATGTAATTTAATAAAAGTAAGTGTAATTTAAACACATGCTTCTCTGTCAAGTTGAAGGTCAGCCAAGGGCTGGGAGTGCGGCGAGAGAAGTGAATGGCAGAAGATGTAGAATTTAGGGCGCTTACTCTTGGGGTGGGCAAGTACACTAAGTTTCCCCCACTACTCCGCTTGTGCCTGTTGGGTGGCTTCATGAGGAGTCTGTTTCTATTCAACCCAGACAGAGGGAGCAATGACAGACCAATGGAGGAGCCCATCCGAGTCCAGCTTGGGGAACCAGAGTTGTCTGGGAGTTACGAGATTCCGAGGGAAACCCCCTTGCAGCTGCGTTACAGAAAAGCCCACCCCAGCATGGACGAGGATTCATAAACGCTGCATGCCGGGCTGGAGAGACGGCTCAGCAGTTAAGAGCACTGGCTGCTTTTTCAGAAGACCCGGAGTTCAATCCCCAGCACCCAAATGGCAACTCACAACTCTGTAATCCAGCTCAAACTGATTTGACACCCTCATACAGAAATAAATGCAGGCAAAACACCAACGCACATAAAATAAAATTAAAAAAAAAAAAAAGAGCCTCATGTCTGGAGTTCCCTGCACAGCTTTTGGGCAGCTCCACCCAAGAGCCTCCCCTCCCTGCCCAGCAACCACCTACTGGATTTGTCCCTCCCCAGAGGTCCTCTTGATTCTCCTAGGTCTTTGTGCTTTTGTGCTTGGTTCTCCATCCACTTTGGGGGAGGGGCATTCCCTCACACTGTGTTCCTGTCTCTTGGGCTTGGGAAAGAGCTCAGACTCACACATGCATACTCAGGAGAAGGACAATGATGTCATGGGGTCACAGGTCACGCCTGTGTCTACATGGTCTATCTGGTGCTGTTCACCAGAACTTCCCCAAATGGTGGAGCTGTAGTGTCTCTGTCCTCTCCGGGACAGCACAGTTGGCTCTCCGGGTGGACAAGCGCCACAGCCACAGAGTCAACCCACTGAGGAGTGCTGTGGATTTGTTTTATTTTAATTGAGACAGGCTCTGGATGTGTAGCCTTGGATGTCCTGGAACTCACTGTGTAGACCAGGCTGATCTTGAACTCAGAGATTTACCTACTTCTGCCTCCCAAGTGCTGGGGTTAAAGGCGAGTGTCATGGCTTCTGGGCTTTGTCTTTTTCTTTTCTTTTTCTATTTCCTTTTTTTTTTTTTTTTTTTTTTGACAGGATCTTGATATATGTAGCCCAGGCTGACCTTGAACTTTCAGCTGTCCTCCCTTAAACCTCTGGAGGGCCAGGTGTATGGGTATATATCTTGAGAAAACAGATTTAACAGTGCGGGTAGAAATTGGGCATGGGGGAGCATGCCCATAATCTTGGGTGGTAAAAGCAGGAGAGTTAGGAGTTCAAGACTGTGCTGGCAAGTTGGCTCAGTGAGTAAAGACACTTGCCACCAAGCCTGACAATCTAAATTTGACCCCTGGGATCCACGTGCCATAGCAAATGTATACCCCCAACAAACAAGTAAACAAAAAATGTTTTTAAAGTTCAAGACTAGGGGCTCCGTGTTAAGAGCACTTGCTAAATCTCATGGAGAGCCCAGGTTTGATTCCCAGCACCCACATGGCAGCTCTCCAGTTCCAGGGGATCCTATGTCCTCTTCTGGCTTCCATGGACACGTGTGTGATGCACGGGCACACACACGTAAATCAAAAATTTTAAAGAATAGAAAGTTCAAGATTATCATCTACATGCAGAGTTTGAGACCAGCATGTGGCTACATGAGACCCTGATTTTGTCATTGTTTTGGGTTTTTTTTTTATTGCTTGCTTTTGCCAAAATAAGTAAAGAATGAAAAGGCAGGTGGATTTGGGCAAGATGACACACCTGGACCCCCAGCTACTCAGGAGGCTATGGCAGGATGATTTCTTGAGCCCAGGAGTTTGAGGCCAGCCTGGGCAACATAGCTAGACACTGTCTCAAAACTGCAAACATCAATAACAGTAAAAAGGCAGACGGACTGATTTCTGATCCATCCTCAACTTTAAGCCCTTTCAGCTGGGCAGTTACCGCTCCTCCTGGCTGCCCACATTGTGGAGGATAGATATCCATGGTCCTATTTTACAGACAGAAGGCAGAACCAGAAGAAAGGGAAGTCTCTTGTCAGAGGGCTCCACCCTGGTCTGCTTTCCATGAAGAAAGTGGAATTGGCAGTTTGCCCCCGGAGTTGTGTCTGGAGGCTGGGGAATGGCTTCAGTGACCCTAGCCGAACTTGAGTCTCCAAAGCCAGCTGTTAAGGGAGTAGAACTCTGCTTACCTGTGTGAGCAAGAGGGAAGGTAAGTGAAGCAGGGTCTGCTGGAGCAGTGGAGGGTGATGGAGGAGGGGCTCACTAAAGACAGAGAACTTGCCTGGGGAGGCCAAAGTGGTTTGAGGTATGGTAGGGGCTCTGGGCATCTCAGTCTTTGCAGATACCTTGCTATGAAAACTTGTTCCTAATTCTGGGGAAAAATGAAGAAGGCTTCAAGCCAGCCAGGGGCCCCCTGAGGCCTGGGGAGGAGGAAAGCAAGACAGAAATAGAAACAGAGCCAGAGGGAGGAAGCTGGTCTGGGCAGAGAGGGTGGGAAGCAGCAAGGACAGCAGCTCTGGAGAATTCCAGGCCAGGTGGATCCCTCACCCACTGGCCCAATATACATATCACTCACAGTGATACCTAAGTATGGCGTGCTCCCACCAGCTGGGCCCTGTGCTCACATATCCTGCCTAACGTGTGAGTCAGTACAGCGTGACGAAAGGTGGTTTCTCCCGTAAGAAGCAGGCTCACGATATGTAGCTCTGGTTGCCCTGCAACTCATGGGTGGATAAGCTTTACTGAGCATGTACCTTATGCCTGACCCAGGGGAGGAGCCTTAGCAATGAATAAAATAGATGAGCTGCTAGGCATGGTGGCATATGCCTGCAGTTTAGCACTTGGGAGGCAGAGGCAGGAGGATCTCTGTGAGTTTGAGGCCAGAGAGTTCCAGGACAGCCAGGATTGTTACACAGAGAAACCCCATCTTGAAAAACAATAAAATAAAATAGGCCACAAAGAAAGAAATGGTCCTGGTGGAACAGGTCTATGATCCCAGCACTCAGGAGGCTGAGGCAGGGGGATTGGAAGTTTGTCATCATTTGCTACATAGTAACTTTGAGGCCAGCCTGGAGCAATTGTTTTCTTCTTCAATATACAAAAAAGAGAGACATTTTTCATTTGTTTTTCTCCTTTCTGCTTAATTTATTGGTTATGAAGATATGAGACTTGCAGTTTCTGCAGGCATTTTGTAGCCACGCAGCACTGAGAACAGAATGTAAGACTATCATCAGTTTTTAAAGGAAGGTAGAGGAAAAACACAGGAAAACAGGTCTATGACAAACCCCTAGACTCCAAACAGTCAGATGATACCAGAATGTACTGATATTTTATTTATTTTTATTTTATGTGTATGGGTGTTTTGCCTACATGCCTATCTGTGTACAGTGTCTGTGCTTGGTGCCAGAGGAGGCCAGAAAAAGAACTGCAGTTACAGAAGGTTGTGAACTGTTGCCATGTATGTACTGGGACTTCGAACCTGGATCCTCTGGAGGAGCAGCCACTGCTCTAAAACATGAAGCTACCTCTCCAGCCCCATAACAGAATGTTCCAGATATTTAAAACATATTAGCTGGATTCTCTTGTCATCTAACCCCAGCCCCAGTGTCTCACTATAGAACCCTGGCTGACCTAGAATTTCCTACTTGAACTCACTCGCTGAAATCCACCTGCCTCTGCCTCGAAAGTACTGGGATAAAAGGTGTCCACTAACCATGCCAGGTTTTTGGACAAGATCTTATGTAGCCAAGGATGGCCTTAAATTCATGATCCTTCTGCCTCTACCTCCAAAGTGCTGGAATTATAGGCACGAACCACTGTACTTGGCTTTTCTTTCTTAAACTACATCCACCCATCCATCCACCCACCCATCCATCCACCCATCCACCCATCCATCCATCCATCCATCCATCCATCCATCCATCCATTCATTGTGTATGCATGTGGTACATGTGGAAGACAAAGAACAATTTGCATGATTAGTTTTCTCCTTTCCACCTTGTGAGTCCCTGGGATTGAATTTAGGTCATCAAACTTAATGACAAGTGCCTCAACTCACTGAATCATCCCATCAGCTCTTTATCAATCATCTATCTATCTATCTATCTATCTATCTATCTATCTATCTTCTATCTATCTATCTATCTATCTATCTATCTATCTATCTATCTATTTATCTATCATCTATCTTCTATCTATATATCGTCTCTCTCTATATATATATATCTTCTATCTATCTATCTATCTATCTATCATCTATCTATCTACCTATTTACCTTTCTATCAAATTTTATTTCTATTTGTTGATTTTGTTTTGAGACAGGGTCTTTCAACATGGCCTTGGCTGCCCTGGAACTTACTACATAGACCAGCCTGAGCTACAACTCACAGAGACCTGCCTGCCTCTGCTTCCTGAGTGCTAGGATTAAAGGAGTGCACCACCACCACCCAGCTTCAACTTTTTTTTAAGTGTGTGTGGGGTGGGTGTGCACATGAGTGTAGTGCCCACAGAAGCCAGAGATGCTGGATCCCCTGCAGATTCAGTTCCAGACAGATGTGGGTCCTGGAACTGAACTTGGGTCCTCTGCAAAAACAGCAAGGGCTCTTAACAGCTAAGTTATCTCTCCAGCTGCACCCCAACCCCTCAACTCCCCACATCATTATGCCCCACAGTTCCACAGAATCTTGGGGGAAATTGTGATTTTATCAACTACCAACAAAGTAGTTGTCTCTATCTATCCATCTATATCTTTCATCTATCTATCTATCTATCTATCTATCTATCTATCTATCTATCTATGTATCTATCTATCATCTATCCATCTATCCATCTATCATCTATCTATCTATCTATCTATCTATCTATCTATCTATCTATCTATCCATTTATCTATCTGAGTTTCACTATTTCCATATTTTGATGATAGAAGCGATACACTCTTGGGGCTGGAGAGATGGCTGGCTCAGGTAGTAAAGTGCTAGCNCCTTCCTTCCTTCCTTCCTTCCTTCCTTCCTTCCTTCCTTCCCTGACAGGCTCCTGGTCTCTGTGCCCAACAAGAGACTCTCCTGACACTCTCGCCAGAGGATGTGGCTGTTGTTGGTCTGTGAGCCACCTTTTGGTGGAAGAAGGCGTTTCCCTTTAGGTAATATTTTTTAGTTAGTATACAGAATGATGGGTTTCATTATGACATCTTACATGTGTCATTTTTTGCTTTATTTCTATTCATTATTTTTTAAAAATGTTATTTTTGATTTGTATAAAGGATTTATTTATTTTTATTTTGTTCGTACAGGTGTTTTACCTCCATACATGGCTGTGCAGCACATGCGTTCAGTGTCCTGAGAGATCAGAAGAGCTCTGAGTATTTGGAACTGGAATTACCAATGGCTGTGAGCTGCCATGAGAGTGCAGGGCAGTGCATCCAGGTCCTCTGGAAGAGCAACGAGTGTTCTTAATTGCTGAGCCATCTCTCCAACCCCTTGTTTTTTTGTCTTTGTTTGTTTGTTTGGTTTGATTTGGTTTTTCCAGACCTGGTTTATCAGTGTAGCTTTGGATGTTCTGGAACTCCCTCTTCAGGCCAGGCTGGCCTCGAACTCAGAGATCCGCTTACCTTTGCCTATCCAGTGGGATTAAAGGCATGGCATGTGTCACCACCACCCGGCTCAGCCCTTGTTTTTAACTGTAGTTATGTGGATGTGTTTGTGTTCGTGGTGGGGAGGGACGGCGTTGCCTCCTTGGGACTGGAGTTACAGGTGGTTATGTCTCTCTTGTGCCCCCTCACGCCCCACACTGTTCTCTTCCCTGTTCCAAATAATTCCCCTTGTGCTTTTATGGCTTTCCTACATACAGTGCTAAATGTAGATTCTGCATAAGGGAGAAAATTCGTGATATTTGCCTTCCTGAGTCTGGTTTATTTCGCTCGACACGAGGCTTTCCAGCCCCACCCATTTTTCCTGCAAATGGCACAGGTTCATCCTTCCTCACTAGGCACATAAATTATTTTAACCATTTCCTCTCGCCACCGCAGCGATTCTCACCGCGTGGGTCACCTGGGATCTTGTTCCGCAGGCACGTTCTCTGAGCTCCTGAGAGTTCTGAGTGGTTCTGAGGCCGTGTTCCCCAGTTCCTGCGGAAGGCAGGCCTCCAGCTTTCTCTGGATAGCAGGGTAGTTTGGACCTGGAGGTGGGGTGTGGCCACTGTACTAGTCTACTAGTCACGCCTCTGGGACTGTCGCCCGGGTGTTCCCTTTGCCCGTCTAAAGAGTTCCCCAGGGAGGGGCCAGGAGACCATTCTGATGACGTATTCGAAGGGCGGGGTCAGTCAGGGAGGGGGTGGGGAGATGCCTGGTGGGCGGGGCCAAATGATGACGGACAGAAGACCGGATCTGAAAGAGAAACCCAGGAAACTGGAGCCAAGCCTGGAACCCTGATTGGAAAATCCTCAGAACCCTGAGGATAGTGGGAGGATAGGAAGTTGCCCTGACTCACCCCAAATTCCTAGCGATGGCGAAGGCACACAGCAAGGAGGGAGATGTTTTTAAAGAAATTGGGGCACGGAGGAGGCCTTTCTTGGAATCTTAGGGGACACATGTAGGAGTTTTGGGGGGGTGCCAGAAGAAAGATGATAGGTTTGGATGACTTGTGCCACACACCAGTAATAAATAGTGATGACAGTGACTGTGTCTCATGGAATGTGCTAGAAACCGGCTTTTGCTTTTTTCCCCCTTAGGTTCTTTTTTTTTTCTTTTTTCTTTTTTTCTTTTTTATGAGACAGGGTCTCACTCCGGAGCTCTGCCTGGCCCGGAACTCTCTATGTAGAACACTGGCCTGGAATTCACAGAGATCTTTCTCCCTTTGTTTGAGGGCTGGGATTAAAAGCCTGTGCCACCGGCAGCTCCCTGCCCCCTCTTTTATACAAAACCCCAGGTAGTCCAGGTTGGACTTGAACTCTCTGTGTAGTCAGGGATGACCTTACGTTCTCAATCCTCTTGCCTCCACTTCTGGAGTGCTGGAATTGCAGGCATGAACCACCCCACCCTGATCATACCCAGGGCTTCCTGTATGCTAGGAAGCACTTAACCACTTAGTCGAATCCCCAATCCCTATAACATTTATATCTATAATTATGTAGATCCCCAAGATAGACTTATGCAGTGCAGTCTGTATTGAGATGTCACTGTAAACATGAAGCCATCCTTCCAGCTCATACACACAAACACAAAGACCCACACCACCCAGGTCCACCTCACAGACACACACACACATGCACACACACACTGGCATTTTGAGACAGCGGCAGCTCATATAGCCTAGAATAACCTCAAACTTGCCGTGTAGTGGAGGATGGCCTTGAACTCCTGATGTTCTGACCTCTAATTTCCAAAGGCTTGGCAATTCAGGCACTCCCACCATGCCCTGCTTATAGTTTGTTTGAGACAGGGTTTTGCACCGTAAGGAAGGCTGCCTAGAACTCCTGATCCTGCTGCCTTAAATTCTGGGACTACAGATGAGCCACTTCACCTCAGAGCCTCCCCCCCCCCCCCCCCCCCCCCCCCCCCCCCCCCCCCCCCCCCC
>NW_026068048.1:267078-279032 GCF_014885135.2 Alexandromys fortis
TCTTATTCTGTGAGAGCAGTGTTGCTGCAGGCTCCCACTGTCTGGTGAGCCACTCCGCCTTTTCCTTCACGGGGTGGGTGGCTGAAAGCCTATCAGCCTAGGAGCCCAAGTGAATCTTTCTTCCCTGGAGTTATTTCTGCTAGCTTTTTGTTTGCTCGGGTTTTTTTTTTTTTTTTGAGACTAGCCCTTCATAGATAACCCTCAAATGACCTTGTACTCCAGCTCTTTCTGTCCAGACCACAGAGCACTGGGATCTCAGGCAGGCATGTGCCAGCACACCTGGTTTATAGTGCGCTGGGGTTGGAACCCAGGGCTTTGTGCATGCTAGGCAAGCTGTCTACCCATGAGCCCATCCATCCCCAGCTAGGCAAGCTGCCTACCCATGAGCCACACTCCCAGCTAGGCAAGCTCTCTACCCATGAGCCCATCCCCAGCCATTAGATGTTTGTCACAGTTACACAAAAGTAACTGAAAAGAAAAACAACACATGTTCAGTATAGACATGCCCATCACAACCACCTGTAACGTCAGTTTTGACACCCCCTCTGGCCTCCAGGGGCCCTGCACAACCTTACCCTCTACCCCAACTGTCCATATATACGTGAATACATAGAAGTAATTTAATTGTGTGTGTGTTCGTGCGTCCTTTTATGCACGTGAGTGTGGGCGTGTGTGACCTTGGTGCACATGTTGAGGTCCTATGTGAGGTTGGTTCTCTCGTTCCATCTTTCTGTGGGTTCTGGGATGGAACTGAAGTCACCAGGCTTGCAAGTTAGTTACTTTTACCTGCTCCATCTTGTTGGCCCCGGGTTTATTCTTATTTATTTTTGGTGCGCACATGCACACACTCAGAGACCAACCTTGATTTTTGCCTTTCTTTTCCTTTCCTTTTTTTGAGATAGGGCCTCTCGCTGGCCTGCTGCTGGACAAATAGACTGGCCGGCCAGCAAGCTCCAGGCCGCTGCCTGTCTCCTCCTCCCTGGCTTTCCATGTGGGAGCCTGAGGGTCTAACTCAGGTCCTCACACTTACGCAGCAAGCACTTTGCTGACCGAATCATCTTCCCAGGCCTCCCTCCATCCTTTTTTGAAAAAGGGTTTCATTATATAATTCAAAATCCTCCTTTCTCTTCCCTCTGAGGGCTGGAATTACAGACCCACACTACTATGCATGGTTCGGCATCCCTGCTACCTCGGTTTTTTTTTTTTTTTTTTTTTTTTTTTTTTTGCCCCCCACCCCCCGCCCCAACAGGGTTTCTCTGTATACAGTCCTGGATGTCCTAGAACTCACTCTGTAGACCTGGCTGGCCTCAAACTCAGAGATCTGCCTGCCTCTGCCACACACACTCGCACCCCCCATCCCCCAACCCCAGTGTATTATCCTTTGTAGACTAGAGGCTTAGCCGGTCTGGACAGTAGAGGGTGCTAGAGGACACCGGCAGATAAGAGGGTGGTTGACCACACAGTAAGGATTCTGGCCTTTCCACCGCCTGGCTCTCTGTGGTTCCTTTGGGTGGGAGGAGGGGACGCACAGAGGCCGAAACGGGGCAGCTGTCTTGGCTGTGTCCCTGACCCCAGCACGTTCTAGACTTAGGTGGCGACAGGGTGGCTAGACATTTTCTGCAGAAGCCATCCTGGTGACTGTTTTCATGCCCTCTCCCCAGCTCCAAGTGCACACAAGTTGGGGTGGAAGGGGAGTGTGTGTGTGTGCATGTGTGCATGAGTGTGTGCGTGTGAGTGGGAGAGATGTGACCAGGAGGCTAAGGAAGTCTTCATCCATCCAACTAGCTCAGGTTGTGCACAAAGTGCCCGAGGTTCCTACAGCTGTCCTCTCGAACTCCCGGATCCATCCCTGCCCTCAGGGCCACCCTCCTCCATGCACGTCCCACTTGCCTGGCTCCGCCTGCGCCTGCCTTTGGGATCTTTTTCTGTTGCGGGTTGACTCAGAGAGCTTTGCTCTGCTGGTAGCGCTCTGATAGCCATCCTCTCATTTCTTTCTTTCCTTCTGTTTTTGTTTCTGTTTTGAGACAGGGTTTCTCTGTGTGCCCCTTGGTATTTCTTTTTTTCTGTTGTTTTGTTTTGTTGTTTTTCGAGACAGGGTTTCTCTGTAGCTTTGGAGCCTGTCCTGGAACTTGCTCTTTGCCATGTTGCGATACCACCAAGGGGTCAAATAGATAGTATTGTCCAAACCTTGGCCTTTTAGCATCTAGAACTATAGGCAAAATAAACCTTTTTCTTTAGCAAGTACCCAGCCTTCAGTGTTGTGTTGTAGCCAGAGAAGACCGGCTGACAGAGAGAGTACGGATCATGTTTTTATTTGTGTCCATACAGAATGTACAAATAGCTGGGTGCTCTGAGTACTTGTGGGACACAGAGGCCACCTGGTCTGCTAAATGAAGAAAGTAATAAGATTATTAAGAAATACTAAGGAGCCAGGCAGCGGTGGCGCAGGCCTTTAATCCCAAACCCAGGAAGCAGAGGCAGGCAGATCTCTGTGAGTTCAAGGTCAGCCTGGTCTACAAGAGCTAGTTCCAGGACAGGCTGCAAAGCTGCAGAGAAACCTTGTTTAAAAAAAACAAAAAAAAAAAAAAAAAAAAAAAGAGGGCCGGAGAGATGGCTCAGTGGTTAAGAGCACTGCCTGCTCTTCCAGACGTCCTGAGTTCAATTCCCAGCAACCACATGGTGGCTCACAACCATCTGTAATGAGATCTGGCGCCCTCTTCTGGTGTGCGGGCATACATGGCGGCAGAATGTTGTATACATAATAAATAAATAATAAATCTTTAAAAAAACAAAAAAAGAAAGAAAAAAGAAAGAAAGAAATGGAAAGATGAACAGCTTTATGTAGAAGGGGCCAAGCATACAAGGAAGCCCTGCTTCAGAACAGCATGCTCTTAGGAGAACAACTCATCCCAGGACACAGGTGTTTGCTGCTAGCCCTCCCTGAACACGTAGTGTTCTTCTTCTCTATTCATTCCTCCCTGACTAGAATGTGGACGGCAAGAGACACACACCGGGGCCCATGCGAGGCCTAACATCATGCCCAGAACGTAGCAATTGCCTAACATTGGTGCTTTGACTTGTAATTAAATTTTGATTGTGCTGGGAGGCGGTGATACACACCATTAATCCCAGCACTTGGGGGGCAGAGGCAGGCAGATTTCTGTGAGTTTGAGGCAAGCCTGGTCTACACTGAAACTAGGCTACACAGAGGAACCCAGTCTTGAAAATCAAACAAACAAGCAAACAAACAAAAACAACAAAAAAAGTTTGAGTGTAATAGAAATGGATATCAGGCTGGAGAGATGGCACAGTGGTCAAGAGCACTACCTGTTTTTCTAAAGGTCCTGAGTTCAATCCCCACCAACCATGGTGGCTCACAACCATCTGAAATGAGATCTGGTGCCCTTTTCTGGCCTGCAGGCATGCATGCAGGCAGAATACTATATACACAATAAATAAATCTTTTAAAAAAATAGAAATTGCTATCGTTCCTTCCTGATTTCCTTTGCATCTACGTGTGTGTGTGGTGTATGTGTGAGTGTGCAGGTGCCTGGGCCCATGTGCACGAGCATTCAAGTCCAAAGGACGATGCCAAGTACCCTCCTCCCTGTCTCTGCCTTATTTTCTTGGTGCAGGGTCTCTTGCTGAACCCAGCATGTTGATGTGCTAGGCAGCAGGCTACTGTACTGTCTTTACTACTGCGCACCCTGTCCATCATTGGCGGTCTTTTTCTCTACATGGGCCCTGGGGATCTGAACTCAGGTCCTCATGCTTGCTCAGAAAGCACTCTCACCCACCAAGTCATTTCCTTGTCTCTCCTTCCTTTGTTTATTACTGACTGGCCTGGAACTAACTAAGTAGACAACGTTGCTTTCAAACTCAAAGATCCACCTGTCTCAGCCTCTTGAATGCTGGGACAAAAGGTTTGTGCCATCATGCCTACAATCCTCTGCTTCCTTTTAGTTTATTAAAAAATTAAAAAAAATTTATGTCCATTGGTGTTTTGCTTGCATGAGGGTGTCAGAAGCCCTGGAATTGGAGTTACAGGCAGTCGTGAGCTCCATGTGGGCTTTGGGAATTGAATCAAGTTTTTCTGGAAAAGCAGCCAGGGCTCTTAACTGATGAGCCATCTCTCCAGCTCACCATCTTGCCCCTCCTGCTTCTTCTTATTCTGTTTTTTTTTTTTTTTAATTATTATGTATACAATATTCTGTCTGTGTGTATGCTTGCAGACCAGAAGAGGGCACCAGACCTCATTACAAATGGTTGTGAGCCACAATGTGGTTGCTGGGAATTGAACTCGGGACCTTTGGAAGAGCAGACAATGCTCTTAACCACTGAGCTATCTCTCCAGCCCTCTCTTTTGGTTTTTTCGAGACAAGGTTTCTCTGTGTAGTTTTGGCTGGCCTAAAACTAGCTCTGTAGACCAGGTTGGCCTCGAACTTACAGAGATCAGCTTGCCTCTGCTTCCTGAGTGGAATTAAAGGTGTGTACCACCACTTCCTGGCGAGTCCTCTTCCCCATTAAAAAGAAAATTAAATATTCATGGGCAGACACAAGCACGATTCATCATCAAAGGCATTTGCCTCTAAGCCTGATGAGCTGAGTGTGGCCCTCAGAACACACAGTGGAAGGAGAGAATTGATGCCACAGATATTTTTTAACCTCCATCTTGACACACGCACACACACACACACACACACACATACACACACACTAGCATACAAATAAATAAATGTAAAAAACTTTTATTAAAGGTTTATTTTTATATATGTGTTGGTGTGGGTAGATACTAACTTTTGTGTGTGCCCTTGGAGGCCAGAAGAGGGTAGCAGGTCCCCTGGAGCTGGGGTTTCAGGTGGTTGTGAGCTCCTGACATGGGTGCCAGGCACTGAACTTGCTCCTGGCTGAGGAGCAAGTGCTGTGGATATTGAGGCATCTCTCTAGGCCCCTTCCTTGCTTTGTGAAATACAATCTTGTTTTGTAGCCCAGACTGGACTTGAACTTGAGATCTTTTTTCCGCCACACCTAGCTGCCTTTAGACTTCATTTTAAAAATGAATTGGTTTTAAAAAACATCTTTATTCAGTATATTAGTCAGTGTTATGCCAGGCAAAAAAGGAACAGTTTTTAAAAATGAATTGAGGGGTGGTGGTGGAGGGGGAGGGGGGCACAGTAGGCAGTTCAGGGGCTTGAAGCACAAGGACCAAAGTTCAAGTCTGCTTGGGACATAGAGTGAGTTCCAGGCTACTTGGATAACTTACTGAGACCCTGTCCCCACCTGTGATCTTAGTACTTGGGGGTGGCAGGAAAAGAATCGGGAATTCAAAATCATCCTCAGCTACATAGCAAGTTCAAGGCCAGCCTGGGCTACATGAGACTAGTCTCAAAAAAGTAAATACAAATCAGTTAAATACATGAAGAGTAAAAGGCAGCCTTCTATGCTCCTCATTGATGAGTGCTCGCTTAGTCTGTTCAAGGCCCTGGTTCACCCCCAGGAGAGGGAGAGGAAGGGGGATAACACAGGCTTTTGACCTATATGAGAAACCATACTAGAGGCCACAGATGAAATTTTCCTACTTCAGGCAAACTTTGGCTTTGCGTTAAGGCTTCTCAATTGATTGGCTAAAGTCCACCTAGAGGACAGAGGCTAATGTTTCTTTAAGTCGCCAGATTGTGGGTTTAATGGCTCTGTAAAGCTTCTCCCAGAGCAGCCAGCTGCGTGTGTAATGGGATAACTGGGTCCCACAGCCTAGCGCTCACTGCAGCATCAGCGTGTGATTTACATCAACGGACTGCACACATTTAACATGGATCATCGATGAGTCTTGACATCTTAACCGCCGCATCTCTTCCTCTAGAAGCAACAATCTACGTCCTGTCTTTATGAATCAGGTTGCATTTTCCAGGATTTTATGATAGGTGCTGAGTGGAGGAAGGAAGCAAGGAAGGGAGAGAGGGAGGGAGGGAGGGAGGGAGGGAGGGAGGGAGGGAGGAAGGAAGGAAGGAGATCCCCTCCCCCAAGTGGCAACAGCTAACCCTGAAATCAAATCCTGTGTTTGCAGGCTCCTGGGACAGGACCCATTCTCTGACTCTTTGTCACTGTCACTTCTGTTGTGTCTGTGATCAAATTTTCGACAGAAACAAACCAAGGAGGAAGGGTTTCTTTTAGTTCATTCAGAGATTTCAATCTAATGTTTTTTTTTTTTCTCTATTGACTCTGAGCTAGGGGGAAGGCAGTTATAGTCAATAGTCAATAGGTGTTCTCAACCTTCCTAATGCTGTGACCCATTAGTATGGCTCCTCATGTTGTGGTGATCCCAACCATAAAATTATTTTTATTGCTACTTCATAATTGTAATTTTACTACTGTTATGAAGTGTAATGTAAACATCCCATATGCGAGCACAGGGGTCGCGACTCATAGGTTGAGAGCCACTGCTTTAAAGGAAGCCAGGGAAGAGGAGGGTGTTCACCTCAAGATGGCTAAGTGGCACAGATCTGGGAAGGGTGGGTACCCTCAGTGATGAAGAACATACAACCTGAGAGTTGTATGTTGAAATAAACTCTTTCCTCTCTAAGTTGTTTTTGGTCATGGTGTTTTATCACAACAATAGAAATTCTAATTGAGACAGCTGTCCTAGCTGCAAGGGAGTCTGGTAAGTCCTTCTAGCCAGGCACAGTTATGTGGCAACTTCCTTTTAGTTGAAACATCCCAATAAACTCACTGGCTCACCAAATTTGTCTGCCATGATATAGCTTACTTTGGTCCTATCATCAGTTTTCTACCGGGAATGAACAGATATTTGTATCACGTGTCTCCAGGAAAAGTGTCATAAATGCACACTGTAATTAAATGAGACCTCTACTACTAAAGAATATGTAGAGGTAGATACATCTTAGGCAGCTAGCATTCTATGCTACCCACAGCCTGGTAGTGAGGGCACAGATTGTGGAGGACAGAAGTGCCAGGTTGAAGAGCATTTTGCACTAGAGTGTGGGAGAACCCTGTGAGTACAAGGGCTTGTGTGTGTTCTATTTGCCCAGTACCTGTAACAATGCATGGCATACAACAACTTTCAGTAACCACTGAGTGATGGTGGCCCTGGCTGATGCAGAACAATAGAAACACTCCTGTCATTGTTCAAAGCATGGTAGACATCTTAATAGAAAAATGTAGTTGATGCTTTCCCATCGATTATTTAGAAAGTTATCACTCTTGCCGGGGAGCTCAATCAGTAGGACAATGAATACCGCTGTCACCTTTTGTGGGATTCAGAGCCATAGTACCTCCTTCAACCCACTCAAGACTAAGACAGAATCAAAATGTTTCAGTCCTGAAACACTTGATGTTTCTTTATCAAGAACATTCTGCTCCATGAATACCCCTATTTAGAATAGCTAAAACATTGCTAATTCCATCGACACTCTATTATCTAACATATTACTTCTGCAGATTTACCCACTTAGACTAATAATAGCTTTGTTCTTTAAAAATACATTGTATTTGATTCACAGACACTGTGGGCAATCATGGTGGAGAACATTCTGGGCTGGGGGTGGGGACTGGAGAGTATTGTTCAGGGGATACAAAATTTCAGAGGGGTAAGTAGTGGCTTCAGGCACTCTATTGGCAACACCCGGCTACAATGAACATCAGTGTTCCCAGGAGAGCAGAGAGGGCTCTGCCAATAAAAACTCATGTTTTGTAAGTGTGACAACTTGAATTCAATCCCCAGAACCCTCAATTGAAGGTAAGAACTGATCAAATGTCTCTGACTTCTGCATGTGTGCCCTCCCAACAAAATATCACATGAAACAATAATTATATTTTTAATAATTTATTTAGATTTATTTTACATACATTGATATGAAGGTATCAGATCCCCTGGAACTGGAATTATAAACAGTTGTGAGCTTCCATGTGGGTGCTGGGAATTGGACCCAGGTCCTCTGCCAGTGCTCTTAACTGCCGAACCATCTCTCCAGTCCACCTTCCAATAGCAATATTTTATAATTTAAGAATAAAATGGCTAGCCGGGTAGTGGTGGCGCATACCTTTAATCCCAGCACTTGGGAGGCAGAGGCAGGCGGATCTCTGTGAGTTCGAGACCAGCCTGGTCTACAAGAGCTAGTTCCAGGACAGGCTCCAAAACCACAGAGAAACCCTGTCTCGAAAAACCAAAAAAAAAAAAAAAAAAAAAAAAAAAAAAAAAAAAAAAAAAAAAAAAAAAAAAAAGAATAAAATGGCTAAGATGATAGATTTCAAATGTTCTTGTGACAACAGAACATTTGATGAGGGCTGGAAATGTCGCTCAGGAGTAGGACACTTGCCCAGCATGACAAAGCCTTAGGTTCTATTCATGGTGGCTTCAGCCTGTAACTTGAGCATATGGGAAGAGGTGGCAGGGGAGTCGGGAATTCAAGGTCATTTTTGGCTAGGTAATGAGTTAGAAGGCAATCTGTACTACATAATACCTTGTCTCAGAAAACAATGTGATTAGTTGGGAAGGAGTTTAGAGCACACAGTGCTCCTATAGAGGAGCTGGGTTTGGTTCCCACCATTGATGTTCACAACCACCTGCAAATCCAGCTCCCGGGAATCCAGGGCCTCTGCCTTCATGGGCAGTCCCCCAAACATGTGTACGGACACACACAGGCAAAACTGAAAAATGAAATCTCTTTAAAAGTAAGGAGTTGTCTGATGGTGATGGCACATGCCTTTAATCCCAGCACTTGGAAGGCAGAGGCAGGTGGATCTCTGTGAGTTTGAGGCTAAAGTGGTCTACAAAAGCTAGTTCCAGGGCAGACTCCAAAGCTACACAGAGAAGCCCTGTCTAGAAAAAAAAAAGTAAAAAGTCATGCATATCTGAATTGGGTCAATTTAGCTATAACACAATGGATCTATTTTTAAATTTTTTTCCATATACATGTACTCTCCAATTCAATCTGGACTGTCACAGAGACAGACAGGAAGCATGGGAGCCTTTTCTTTGGCATCTTAGTGCAAAAAAATTTTTTTTTTCAAGACAGGGTTTCTCTGTAACTTTGGGGCCTGTCCTGGAACTTGCTCTGTAGACCAGGCTGGCCTTGAACTCACAGAGATCCACCTGCCTCTGCCTCCTGAGAGCTGGGATTAAAGGTGTGCACCACCACTGCCTGGGCCAAATTTTCAAAAATATATATATAGTTATGGTTTAAATTTTTGATATTACAATTTATTTTATATGTGTGAATGTTTTGCCTGCTTACATATCTGTATAAATGTCCCTGCCTAGTGCCCTTGGGGGCTGAAAGGGAGCATTGAATACTCTGGGATTGCGTCTGCAGATGGTTTTGGGCCATCATGTCAGTGCTGGGAACTGAACCCGGGTCCTCTGCAAAAGCAGCAAGTGCTCCTAACCACCGAGCCCTCTCTCCAGCCCCTCATTTTATCTATCTATCTATCTATCTATCTATCTATCTATCTATCTATCTATCTATCTATCTATCTATCTATATTTTTTGAATAGGGTTACACATAGCTATGGCTAACTTTTAACTCACTGCATAGTGGAGGGTGACCCCCAAACCCCTCATCTTCCTGCCTCCCCTCCTGAGTTCTGGGATTAGAGGTGTGGGGTACCACACCTGGCTTTGTAGACAATCTCATGCATGTACGTCATTGTACTCTGCTCTTACTCAGTCCCGATCATTTATCCAGTTCTCCTCACAGCTGGAGTTCAACGTCACGTTTCCTTCTCTCTGATCTGGGATGGTCCATAGCCTTTCTGCTTATTCTTTTGTGATGCTGACATTTAAGGAGAGTCTAAGGTAGCGCTCCATCGACTGTTTCCCTTGGATTCATCTGGTTCTTTCTTGTTGACTTAAGTTCAGGGTAAACATGAATTTTCCCAGAATAATTCAGAAGCAGCGCTGTGTCCTTGGTGCGTCCTGCTGGAGGGAACACTGTGTCTTTCCATCTTCTTCTGGGTGATTAGGGGAAGCTGGAGCCAGCTTGGTGTCTTCATTGTAAAGGTTTCTGTCCTTGGCTGGGAGAGGGAGTGGCTCAGTGGGTAGAGTGTTTGCTGTGCCTGCACAGGGACCTGAGTTCAGATCTCTAGCACCCACACAAAAGTCAGGAACTGACGAGGGGGTGGAGATAGGTGGATAGGTGAGCTTAGGTGAGACTGAGAGAGACCTTGTCTCAAAAATAAGGTGTCGACATCCGGCCTCCACACATGCATACAAAATTACATTCACCTGCATGTGTGTATGTACGTGCACACAGGCAGACAGAAACTCGCACACACACCGAAGTTTCTATCCCTGAGACAGATGTTGTGATTCATGCCTGCAATTCTCACACTGGGGAGTCAGGGACAGGAGAGTGAGTCTGAGGCCAACCTGGGCTACATCACAGATCTACACCAAGATTCTGTCTCGAACACTAAGGCAAGCAAGAGCTCCATCCTTCTTTCAAGTTAAGAGGTAACCCATGGGGTGATACTGTTACCCCAAAACTCTTTTGCCAAGGCTGTAACATCAGGTGACCCTTGCCACAATCAACACAGCCTGTAACTTTGAAATGCCAGTGGCAGCCGGATGATCCCTCTCTCACCCGTTAGGCTTGACTGGCTGCTGAGAGAGCCCACATCATCTCCTTTCCCTGCCTCCTCAATGTCACTGTGCCCAGCTTTTCACACAGGTTCTGGGGGTCAAACTCAGGTTCTCATGGTTGCAAGGCAAGTGCTCCACAGATTGACCCATCTCTCCAGACCCCTTCACGTTTTCAGACAGGAAAACATTGTGCTCCTCCTGAGTGCCAGAATGCTACAAGTGTGGTTCAGCAGACATCTCACCCTCTCAGTTTCCCTGGAGACCTTTCTCTGTAGATTCCCCATAGCCCTGGCTCTTTTTCTATCTTCTTTCAGAAACCCTGGGGAAAACCAGCCCAGAGTCTTTCCCATTGTCTCCTTTGGCTCTCCAGAGCCATGAAGGTTCAGGACCACGGACAGAGAACGGAGTTAACTGCAGAATAACGTTTCTTCAGTACTAATGCCTCGCCAAGGATTCTTCTAAATTATTTACATTTATTAACTTTTTTTTCTGTACTTTTTTTTTTAGGGTCGAATGATTCTTGCTATGTAGCCCAGGCTGGACTGGAACTCACCGTTCTCCTGAAAGCTGGTGTGACCCCGGTGCACACTCCCCAGCCTGAACCCCTCATTCTCTATGTTCATGAACTTCATTAGCTTCACCTTCCTGCCTACAGAGGCTGGAAAACTGGCATATTCTCAGACTGCCATCCAGCCAGGCTCTGCCTTAATTAGATTTCTCCAATCATGTGCTTTTATAAAAGGTGTGAACGGGGGTCTGGAGAAAGTGACGCATCAGGCAGAGCCCTGGCGCAGGCACAGGCGGGGCGGCAGAACGGCGCAGGCGGCAGCAGACAGCGGGGACCGGCGCACAACACCGAGAGCAGATCGCCCCAATACAATTAAAACAAAGAAGTAGGCCTTTGGTTGGCGAGATCCCTAGCAAGGAAGGAGCCTGGTCCTGTTCCTGAAGACCCTTCTGAGGGGCGAGAGGGAACTGGGCCCCTGGCAGGAGCCAGGAAACAGAGCGACAGCGTTTTGTAAGAGGAGCCCCTGGCCAACAGGGAAACCTGATCCGGTTTTAAAAGACCCATTAGATAGCTTCGATAGGAGGAGATGGGCAGGTGCCAAGGCAAGAATTCACCCAATAATCAGAAAAACAACATGAAAACACCAGAACCCAATGATCTTACAACAGATGGACTTGAACACCCTAATACGGAAGAAGTGGAAAAATTTGACTTTATGAAAGCAATAGAGTCCGTTAAACAACATGTGAAAAATGCCCTTATAGAAATGGATGAGAAGTATAACCAAAAGTTTGAAGAAATGAGTAAATACGTACATGATACCCTGGGAAACCAAGAAAAAACGATCA